>NW_027506903.1:939767-964767 GCF_052324685.1 Brachyhypopomus gauderio
CCGTACCTGTGTGGGGGGGGGCTCTAACACACTGTGTGTTTCTCTCTCTCTCTCTCTCCCTCCCTCTCTCTCTCTCTCCCTCTCCCTCTCTCTCTCTCTCTCCAGATCCCTTTGCCACAACGGACCCTTTCGGTTCCGAGTCTTTTGGCGGGAAGGGCGGTTTTGCAGACTTTGGCAGCATGTCAAAGGTGGGTGGGAGTCCACTCCTGAAACGGCCCATTCATTTGTCCGACCACAGGAAAACACTGGTGCGTTCTGCACCGGCTCGGTCACATACCCCTCTGTGTCTGTCTTCTGTCATCGCGCATAACTGCCGTTTTATGACTCGAATTAAAATATCCTAACGCTACAATTCTAGAAGTTATATGAAACACACACAAAAAAAATGAACTCTTTGTAATAACGGTATTTGTTGACTTTGTTGCAAAGTAACATCGTGTTGCAGGGGATCCGGAGGTGATGTAAACCTGTGCTGTCTTCCCAGGGTTCCAAGGGGCTCCATGTGGGTCACAAGCCCACATACCCACTACCTCCGGTCAAGAAGCCCGGCCCGCCCAGACCCGCCCCTCCCCCATACGGTGAGTACCGGCCCGCGTGTGCGTACGAGCTGCCGAAATGTCCGCTTCCTTATTAATTAGATTTTTGCTTTCACTGCGTGTGGTTGTTGTTCAAATGAGTTGAAGGAGGTCGTTGGCCTGACCAGGTTTCCCCGCGACCTCCAGGCCTCACCGTAGCCTCAGGGGTCGTTAGACTGCAGCCGTGTTGCCGGTGAACCGTTCCGCCGGAGTGAAACGTCACACCAAACACGCGCTCACCCCCACCGCACGCCTCACGCTGCGTACCTCGCTGGGCGTTTGCTCCTGCCCCAGGGGCAGGGTGGGGACCGCCCCGCCCCACCCGACCCACACCCTTACCACGCTGGCGTTGCAGGGGCCTCAGCCAATCACGTGAGGCCCCTGCGGCCACATCCAGGAAGTGCGGAGGGCCGCGAGAAACTCCACCACTCTCGGTTTAAGTCAGCAGCGTGCCCCAGCACCCGTGTGTGTGTGTGTGTGTGTGTGTGTGTGTGTGTGTGTGTGTGTGTGTGTGTGTGTGTGTGTGTGTGTGTGTGTGTGAGCACCCACTGTGTCTCCTGCAGGCTTCACTGCGGCCCAGGTGCCGTTTCCCCTTTTAATTATAGTGGGACAACCCCTAAAGTTCGGTTAAGCCAACTGACTATATCAGTGTCCCATACAGGACATGTATATATGAATATGCAGATTGTTTGATTTTTGAATAAATGGGTTTATAAATAAATATATAATTATATAAATATAGCCCCCCCCCCCCCATCCCTCTGTGTGTGTGTGTGTGTGTGTGTGTGTGTGTGTGTGTTTACAGTGCTTGAGGCGCTGTGTGTTTTCTTTGTTTGTGCATGTTGGGCACTGGGTTGTGGGGTTGTTTTCATGTTGTCAGCGTAGACATGGGTCGGGTCATAGTGGGGTCACTGCAGTG
Organism: Brachyhypopomus gauderio; assembly: GCF_052324685.1. Lineage (NCBI taxonomy): Eukaryota > Metazoa > Chordata > Actinopteri > Gymnotiformes > Hypopomidae > Brachyhypopomus > Brachyhypopomus gauderio. Next base: position 941,262 of record NW_027506903.1, read on the forward strand.
TAGCCAGAGGAGATGAGGGCAGGAGCACCATGGGAGATGGAGGAGAGACGGACAGAGGGAGAGAGAGAGAGGGAGAGGGAGAGAGAGAGAGAGAGGGAGAGCACTAGGGCTTGAGTTCACTCCATTCACACCCACAGACCATTCTAACAGTGGGCTGAACATGTCCGTGAGAGTGTGTGACCGTGTGTGTGTGTCTCTTTCTGTCTCTCTCGCAGTCTCTCACGCTCCCTCTCTCTCTCCCTCTGTCTCTTCAGTGTAAAAAAAAAAAAATTTGAGCAAATAACACTCAAATAACACCGTCTCGTGTTGTGTGCACAGCGTGAGAAAAGGGGGACGCACTCTCGAGCGGTTGCACGCGGTGCCGTGTCGGCCCTGCTCAGCCCGAGCTGCTCGGCGCTGAACTTTTGCACTTTTGAGAACGTCGTGCAGATCTGTAGGCTGACTGAGGCTTCACCACCCCGAGACACTTCAGATTGCATCAGCCTGGATCAGATCGCATCAGCCTAGATCAGATCACATCATATCAGCCTGGGAAAACATAAAAAGAGAGGCATCCAAGCAGATATATCGTTGTTTTTCATTCATAAATGTTGACTGCCTTTCTAGATTTGCATCTGCTCCTTCAAAGAGGATCGTTCGGCCCTCCGAGCCCAGGACTCTCGTGTTTGTCACCAGTTGTGTTGGTGGCTTTTGGGCGTTTTTATTATGGTTTTTGAAAGGTGGTTCACGTTTGCAGAAATGAAACCATCGCTCTGGTTTTGGTACACCACAAGCTAACCAATTAAACTGCAGGAGCTCCTCTGAGTTCAGGGCGGTAATCTCAGAGGTGCACCAGCAGTGACATTCGGTGATTTCATCAAAGGCTGAGATGTTCGGGAAGGTGGGACGCTGAAATCTGCCGTCCCAGAGCGTGCGGCCTGTCTCGTGTTCTGTGGCTAATGTTCATGGCTGTTCTGTTCGCACTGTTCTAGGCCCGAGTTCTGCTGGAACTCACCCCGGGGCCGTCGTCCATGGCCGATCCCGCGGGGCGGTCCACGTTTGCGACCCGTACCGGGACTCCCAGTCCGGTAGATCCACTCTCATGGCTCCCGCCACGTTTACCGACCTTAGAGGCGTAAGTCGAGGCCCGGTCCGGCTCCCTGTGGCTATGTGCCCATGTCGGCTGTGTGTGTGTGTGTGTGTCGCGCTCCTGCCCAAGATGTTGCGCTGTAACCCGTCTCGACGTCCCGCTTTCCTGCCGCTTGCGTCCCGCTGCCTGGCCGTCGGTGTCCCAGCATGCACCTGTGGTGTTGCGAGGCGAGGAGCCCGCCATGTCCTGGTCCGGCCGCGCTGCCTCTAACCTTCACGCCGAAGCTCCCAACTCAACGCTCCAGCCCCCGTCTGCCCCGCTTCCTCCACACCTGCGTTTCCGTGCGGAAAAAGCCGTTAAAACCGTCCCGATGTTTCTCAGTTACACCGCACATCGATGTCACCGTGGAAACAATGCTTCTAACCATCATCTAGAATATTTATCAATCATTATTTATAAATCTTTAGTTAATGCGTCAGACATATTCACCGTTTCCTTCTCCGAACCTTAGACTCCAAGACCTCTGAATGACTCCTAGGTCAGAATAAGTGGTCGGTTAAACCTATACACTTCCTGTTATCTCGCACCATGCAGAAAACGAAAGTTGCACCACCACTGGGCCTTGACCCCCCCCCCTTCTGTGGTTAACGCCGCTTTGAACAGTTTTGTGACTGATGAACCCAGGTTAGACGTATAGACGTTTCGCTGTCTTTCCCTCCCGCGGCGTTGGGAGTTCTAGTTCAAAGTTTAGAACGGCGTGATTCAGGCACTGCGATGGACGCCACTTTTGCAGTGTACTTGTTCATTTACGACTCCTCCGAGCCGCCACGCTCCGAATCCTGTCAGGCGGCGTTGACGCTTTTGCCTGGCCGTCGAGCCGTTGCCATGGGCACTCAGCTGCTGCATGGCCCCGTGTCGCCGTGCCAACCCTTCTGCTTGTTGCCGCGCCCCGGTCGCCATGTCATTCACCATGGAAACGTGTTTGTTAATGTGTCTCTCCCAGGTCGTGGACGCGTGAAGGTAAGGCAAGTGTGAGAGCTTGGTGATTCAAACTGGTGTGTGTGTGTGTGTGTGTGTGTGTGTGCGCACTCAATCTGGCATCAGCTTTTGCTTTGTTGTTGTTTTGTCTGTTTGTTTATTTGTTATTGTTGCCGTCATTCACACAGTTGACAAATCAGAAAAGAGCACTTGGAGAAGGCCTGTTTCACCACGGTCTGTGAGAGACCCTCAACACCCCCAACCACAGCAGCTGTAATCCTTGATAAAACTCTTCCACAGGAATAAAATAATCTGTACGGATATTTATAAACTGGAGATCTTCATTTGAGCCATTTTCATTATTTGAATGGGGTTGTTGAACTAGTGTGTTCTCCTGCTGTGTAATGTGGTTTTGTTAGAGGGGAACTGAGACCCTGAGTAGACCGACACCTGTAACTGTAGGTGAGTGTCCTGGTGGTCTAAGGTTTAGTTCTGTGGGTTGGGGTCTGGGTCTTTTACATCTCCCAATGGCCACAGACTTCATAGTTATGATTCATAGCTTGCTGAGCAAATCTAAGTCGCATGTTTTTACAAATCAGTGCGGATTTTGCAGTGATTAAGAGCTTACATCCGTTAAGATGGAATTGCATATGGTATAAATGTAGACTAAAGGATGTGCTTATTATTTGGATAATATACTACTGGGTTAAACCGAGAATGTGTGCAGTCTACCAATTGCGTGGTACCACAATTGGTAGTGCAAATGATTCTCACGGAGGAGAATTGCATTGTGGAGTGAATGTGTCCATCTGATCACGATCACCAAGTGGTTTGGTGTGACGAATTTGATTTTTGAACAACACTTTTTGTTTAGCGCTTGAACAGCTGATACAGTTGTACCCGTGCCTGTGTTCACACTTCTGATTGGGCATGTAACTCTGGGAGTATATCTGTGTGCTATGCTCTGGGTGTGTGTGCTGTTGTAATCCTCTTTCTCTTTCATGCTTGCCCTCCCTCTTTCCACCCACCCCTCCCTCTCTCTCTCTCTCTCTCTCTCTCTCTCTCTCTCTCTCTCTCTCTCTCTCTCTCTCTCGCTCTCGCTCTCGCTCTCGCTCTCTCGCTCAGTTCGGAAGTGAAACGGAGCAGCTGGAATGGGCCAAGCGTGAGAGTAAGAGGGAGGAGGCGGAGCGTCTTCGTAGGCTCCGCCTCCAGGAGCAGCAGGACCTGGAGCTGGCTCTCGCCCTCAGCAGGGCCGACATGCCCCGGACGTGAGGCCTGTCCACACTCCTCCTGCACCCCACACTGCCAAACGGCCATCAGAAAACCGCATAGTCTATAGAACTAAAAATACTCCCGATCCCACAATGCAGGGACCACTGGGAGACTCGTTTTTAGACTGTTCTGCTGAGCGTTCAGCCTCGAAAGCTCAAATTTTTTTTCCTTTGCTGCTAAATATTTTATTCTACACTACTATGCCTTAGAAACGGTCACACCAGTCACACCAGTTCATATAACGGTTGTAACCACTGGGTCTTCCACCACATGCCTCCCAGCACACCTAACTCTTCAACCTGTGTACTGTGGCATGTTCGTGACTGCATCTCTAGCGGGTTCCTCCTGCCCGAGATCCCCAAGCTCCTCACCGGACGCTTAGCCCAGATTCTTCTCAAACGGTCCACACAGAGATCCTGCCATCTCTGCATTTGAGCTCCAAACAATATGGCTGATTTTACGTTTTATAGTTCAGGCTTTAGCGCGAGTGTCTGGGTCTTGACGTGCGTAGCCTCTCGTACAAAACTCCTCCTCTCCGTTCTCTTAGGCCCTACCACATAAAATGACTCTTTTGTACAGAGCAATTACAGGGTCGATGAAGGTTTCTAAATGCACTGTAATTTTAGATTTTCCCCATGTGGGTTACTTGTATAGAGCCGTATGGCTTTGACCCTTCAGTAATGCGCGTCTAATACCAGGAAGAATTGGATTATAATGATAACAGTTCATATCAAAGCTCCTGCACTACTATTTCAATTTAAAAATGCATCGTGTGTTTTTAAGTGAGTCCAAACACTGTGTCCAATCACCTATTTTGTTTCTTAGTAACCAAAGAATGCCATAAATTCATACTGTTTACACGCCTATAAGAGACACTAAATACTGCAAGTCTGTATAAATTATATACTGTGTAAGCATGTATTTAAGTAGTCACAATACCTAATAACTCGCACACACAATGTATTCAATACCAAAAAAAAACCACACTGCACAATCTTCATCCACAGAGGCTTTATGGTGAAGTGATTTGATTGTCTGAGCGGTTGCAATCTGAGGGCTGTTTTGGGAAGTGTTATTGTTGCTAACGGCAAGCATTAGACACCCTGTCGGGTTAGCATAACGTCCTTCTAACAGGCGATGTTGGGCTCCCGTGTGTCAAGTCACCTCAGCGATGTTTTGATCAACTAGCGCCCTCTTTAAGACACCTATTTTTTTGTTTGAGCAGTAAATTTCCTCACAAGCATCAAAGTGTGTAAACCGATGGAATGAGCACACCCAAGTATGATGATTTTTTTCGTATTGTCTAAATTGTTTTCTTAAAATTCCCAGAGTGCATCAATGCTGCAATTTTCAGTTTGTTTTCAAAATGTTGGCCTTTTGCCAACAGTGAGATTACGTATGATGATTAATTTTGATTAAATTGATGCAAAGTATCAATGATTGAATGATGCTTGTAGTACTGATTCAGTTGATTGTTAATGGTTTTAGGACATTTTGTTATGGCCTTATAATGTATATATTGGGTTTTTTAGTATTATGTTTATCATGTATAACACTACTTTCTGCTATTTACACTTCCTGCTATGTGCCAGGCAACTCGTATTTATATATTTTTGTTTCGACTTTGGTGATTTGCCTTTGTGAATTTTCCATGTTTCCAAATAACAAAAAACTTGGATTGGTGGAACAGGATTTTATGTGCAATGCTTTAATATTAAACGGATGACAGCTGGAATTTGTGAAATTTCTTTGTAGTGAAGTCAAATTTCCCAAAGGCTGCTCTGACTGGTTGCCAGGTTATGTAGGTGAGTAACCAAAGTGTTTGGCAGATAAAAATCATGTTCTCAAAATCCACCAGAGTTTTTAATCCACAATCTACTCCGTGAAATCGTACATGCTCAGCGCCATTTGATATGCAGGCTGTACAGCTTGCTCTAAGTCATTAGAGGAGTCTTCATTCTTATGTCTGTAATTACATTGCTCATCCGAAAACAGGCTGTGCAACTCCGCCACATGGGGACTGAGAATCTCAGCCCATATCTCTCCACTTTGATCGTCCTCCGAGAAGTCGCCGCGTTTTAATCTCGCCAGCACTAAGTGAATGTGAACCATGTCTGACTGACGAAGCCAGAATGTCAGATTTGGTGCCAAGACCTTTATCCGTCCATGTAAGGTTGCAGGTCAAGATCCAGGCCAGAGATTAAATTAAGGGGGGGGGACTGATGCAACTCCTGCAGTTGAGATGAGGTAAACACCTTTTAGAGAACCAAGGTTTTATAAAGATGGTAGTTAAGGTATCGCTCCACTGTGAGTCACAGGCTGCATTCCCTTTTCTTCCTGATTGAGCTTTGCTACAGGCCACACTGTAGCGCGCGTTATGACTCTGCAAACAGCGTGTAGCGCACGTACCGGGCCACGCGCCCGCACGAGCACACGCACCCGCACCGGGCCACACGCCCGCACCGTGCACACGCACCCGCACTGGACCACGCGCCCGCACGAGCACCCGCACCGAGCACACACGTTTCTGGGGGGAAATGATGAAATGAGTGGCGGCTCGCCATCGGGGAGGAGGCCGCGATCGCCCTCCAGCCGAAATACGGTGCACGTACGATGGCGTAGGCCGAACCTACATCCTTACGGTCAGAAGCAGTAAACATCCCTAGTGTTGGTGTGTCTGGGTTTACTTTGAATGTGCCCTTTCGCCGCTGTTGAACAACAAGACTTGGTTGTATTTTTAACCTGGCCAGAGAGAGGCAGGCAGGACAGACTCTTTGATTAAGAAACTTCCTGTATCCGATTACAGAGTCAATGAAGGATTACAAACTATGACTTGTTTGCATCTTCTTGACGGTTATCTCTGTGAAACACACAACGTAACACTTAAATGCATCGATTGTGTTTCTGGATCAGTTGGCAAGCTGTGTTTAGCTTGAGCGGGTTGGGAAAAGAATAAACTAAATGTCTTTGGAGGGGCTCTCGGGTGTAAAAAAATAATAATAATAATGTAGCAGCTGCATGAATTTGTGGTTTGGTATGTCAATTACACCCGTTTTAAATAACAGGAAATTCCTGAGTGAGTTTTTATATTTATGAAAAAGGTGAAGGGCCTTCAGATGGGGTTCCTGGGAGCAGGGACCGGTTAGGAGAAGGATAAGCTCAGGTGACCCAGAAATACAGAGCTGGAATTCTCCTCTTATGCGTGTTTTTCTTTTCATTCAGTGACACTCCTCTAAGCCTCCACATGTGTGGCTAATTTAAAGACTTTTTTTTTTGCCAGACATGATCGTCCACGTTCTTCCTTAAGGTTTTAGTTTTATATCCTCTATAGGCGGCAAGCTGCAGTGTGTTCAGTGTCAAGTGGGTTAATAAGAGTGTGTCTATCGGGATTCCTGGAAAACGTAATATTTTCCTTTAAGTAGATTTATGATAGCTATGTTAGTCAGAGTTCAACCTGCCATATCTATACGAGTGTTTATTAACTGTGGGGAGGGATAAAACGTCATAGTTGGGTCAAGCTGATTTCTGTCTTTTCTTTTTATCTTGATTTCACTCTTTCTTTCTGCCTTTCTTCCTTTCTCTTCTTGAAGTTTGTTCTTTTGGATTCATTTATAGTATTTTAAAATGTATAAACTCTCAAGAAGACAGTACAGTATGCCCCATGTTAACTTGGTTTGAACTCAAACCCACATCAGTAGCCTACACCACAATCACACACAACATCTGTGAGCGCTATATATATACACACACACACATACAGTTGTGATCAAATTTATTCAACCCCCACTGAAATAAAGTGTTTTGGCCAGTTTGACATTGATTTTGATCATTTCAGTCATCTTATTTACAATTATATCAAAGAGGCACTTATAAATTAGACAAACATAACATAATATTTATGATGGAATAACCACAAATGTCTTTACTGTGCTCACATCATTATCAGTTTTATTCAACCCCCTAGTGACATTATTTTTTAGTACTTAGTACAACATCCTTTTCCAGTTATGACAGCTTTCAAGCATGAAGCATAGCTTGACACAAGTGTCTTGCAGCGACCTATGGGTATCTTAGCCCATTCTTCATGGGCAAAAGCCTCCAGTTCAGTCACATTCTTAGGCTTGCGCACTGCAACTGCCTTCTTTAGGTCCCACCAGAGGTTCTCAATTGGATTTAAGTCTGGTGATTGCGATGACCACTCTAGAATGTTCCAGCCTTTCATGTTCAACCATGCTCTAGTGGACTTGGATGTGTGCTTCGGATCATTGTCCTGTTGGAAGGTCCAACGTCTCCCAAGCCGCAGGTTTGTGACTGACTCCATCACATTTTCCTCCAAGATCTCCTGGTACTGAAGGGAATTCATGGTACCCTGCACACGTTGAAGCTTTCCTGTACCATTAGAAGCAAAACAGCCCCAAAGCATAATTGACCCCCCGCCATGCTTCACAGTAGGCAAGGTGTTCTTTTGTTCATAAGCCTGGTTCTTCCTTCTCCAAACATAGCGCTGGTCCATTGTCCCAAACAGTTCTAATTTAGTTTCCAAAACCTGTTCCAAAACCTTTGTGGCTTGTCCACATGACTTTTGGCATACTGCAGTCGACTTTTCTTGTTCTTTGGAGTCAGCAAGGGGGTGCGTCTGGGCGTTCTGGCATGGAGGTCTTCGTTATGCAGTGCGCGCCTTATTGTCTGAGCTGAAACTTCAGTGCCCACATCTGACAGGTCTTTTTTCAGTTCCTTAGCAGTCACGCGGGGATTTTTCTCCACATTACGCTTCAGGTAGCGCACAGCAGTCGCGGTCAGGATCTTCTTTCTGCCACGACCAGGTAACGTTTCCACTGTGCCCTTTAACTTGAACTTGCGAATGATACTTCCGATAGTGTCTCTTGGAATATTTAACAACTTTGCAATCTTTTTATATCCATTGCCATTCTTGTGAAGAGCAATAACCTCTTCTCTTGTCTTCTGGGACCATTCTCTTGCCTTCACCATGCTTGGAAACACACCAGTAGATGTCTAGAAGGAGCTGAGTATCACAGTCCTTTTAAATCTGCCTAATTGGTGCTTATCATGCTTGATTGCTGCTCGTTGACATCCACAGATGTTTTCAAAACCTGATGGAAAACACTGGAATGAACCTCTGTTCTTAGGAGTGGTAGTCGTAAAGGGGTTGAATAATTGTGTCAATGAAGAAATCACAAAAAGGCCATTTAATACTTTATGACAAAAAAAATTGATGCTATCTTAGTTGCATTTAGTTCTTTAACAAGTCCTTGTAAGATTTCATTATGAACACAATTACAAATGTGCACTGAATTCCATAAAACCCTTCGCAGCATTGGGGGTTGAATAAATTTGATCACAACTGTATATATATATTGTGTGTATATATATATATATGGAGCGTGTGTGTATGTATATATGTAATCACACACCCTATGCAAATACAAAAAACTCCTACATAGCTCAGCTAAGAATTAGAAGACATTGAAAAATGAGAACCTTATATTTTGGGTCATGTGGCTTGGTAGTAGAAGTTACTATCCTCAGAACAGAAAAAGTGAAATGAGACTTCAGTCGTTTGCTAATAATAACCTCGCGTGTGTGGTGTGTTCTTTTCTTCCCCTCCTCTCGTATGAGAATTTACGTTTACCAGCACGGAACATGATCCAGTCTGCACACAACCAGTTTTACACACCAACGAAACATCTGAACATTCCTCAGTCCTGTACTTTACTCCATATCACCAGTCTTGAGGAACATCTCAGACCTGATGTTCTTCACACAGCGTTTAGTCTGATTTTGCCGAAACTTTATCTTTTTCGCACCAAGTTATAGATGTTTTGGTCTTTACGTGGACTGATTTACTGGATCTCATCTACACTGAGAGAGTGTTTCAGCAAGCCGTCATCACAGGCTTCCCAAAAACGAGCTTCATCCACACGCTGCTGGAACACGTTCATGGCACCCGGCTTTTCCCAGGGCCAGACGTATCTAAATTCTCTCTCTATAATTATGTAAATGTAATGTTTATATTTATAGGCTGTGGGCCTCAATCTCACAGCAGCTGGAAGGCATCTCGGCCTGAGCCGTAATACCCGACTCCCCGCGCTCGGGACGGCTGATCCCAGAACAGACGCTCCATTCCCTCGACTTCAGGAAACGCTGCATAAATGGCCCATGCTTACCGTACCGACCTTGTGCGCTGCAACTTGAGTCTCTGGAGACCATGGCAACTTCAAAGCAGCCGCTTGTAGTAATAAGGGGCCGTTGAAGTGTGTGGAGTCTTAAGACGTGAGCTGATTGGTGAATGTGATGGTTCTGGGGTTTTTATTTTATTTTATTGAGGAACACTTTTCCTTAGGCCTTGAAGTGGAGACTGACAGTACATGAGTCACAAAGATGCATTCAGAATATATTCAAATTTAGTTTAATATGTACAATAAATACATTACTTACAATACAAAAGGTATGTACAGTCTTAGAAAACAGGCAGGACATCTAGCCCTGCAGTATGTGCTAATACACAATGGGGCTTGAATATGTTATTGTACCATCCTGATACAATATGTTTGAATACAAATGCTTATTTCCAAACAATGGCTGGGTCACAAAATGTATAAACGCGTGAACATACAATTCTGGTCGTTAGAAACAATTAGGAGGCAGTTTCTGGAGCAAAAACATTGTCACGGTGCATATTCCATACGCAAATACGTCTGGGAATGGATTTCAGGTTTATTGTTTCTTGGTTTGCTAGTCATATGGCTGCATGTGTTGTATTCGTCGCAATAAAGGCACTGTTTAAACGTATACTCTGTTTCCAGTTTCAACATTGATATATTTAGGACCAGCCCTGCAGGTTTGGTCTTAGCCCCCAAAACAGTTATACGGCCTTTAAAATATCTGTGTATAAGCTATCCGACGTAGTACCAGCTACATTGTTACAAAAGGATAACAGTATAAATCAACAAAAAAAAAGTCTTTTGGTCTTTTTTTTTTTTACAAATTAAATAAGGCAGTAATAGCGTTTTTTGGACGCGAATGGTTGTCCATGGTGTGTTTTGAGTCAGTCCTGTCTCACATATGTCTCTTCATATGCAGGGCCAGGTGGTCCGAGCGGGAGAAGGCGCGCTCGCACAGGTGACACTGGAACGGACGGTGGCCGGTGTGTTTGCGAAAGTGGCGCGTCAACTCGTCGGAGCGGGCGAACTTCCAGCCACAACCTTCCCAGTTGCAGTGGTACGGCTTCTCACCTAACACGTCGAGGAAAGAATGGCGACACTTTAGTTTGAGAGATTTCGACACGTCCGCCTATCATTTCCTGAGAGGCTTAAGAATATATGCCACTAGAATAACAAGGTTTATAACAAAACAAGGGGTTTTAAAAAGTGCCTTACCGGTGTGAGTTCGGTGATGCGCCTTGAGGTGAGAACTTTTGGTGTAGGTCTTTCCACAGCCGGCGAAGGTGCAGGTGTGCGTGGCAGTGCGCTTTCTCGGCCACGTCCTGCGCCCTCGTTTGGGTTTTGAGTCGAGGAGCTCCAGGGGCGAGGAGGGGGGTGTGAGCAGAGCCCGCTGCCCGCTGGGCTGTATGCCGAGCCCGTCCTCGAACACGCCGAACTGGTGCGTCCCCGTGTAGGACAGCTGGATCTGCTGCGACGGCGCATGGCTCGGGTACGCCGGGGCGGCGTGGTAGCCCTGCGGGAACACGGAGTGGCACATCTGGGTCTGACAGTTCGCCTGGTCGTCCGGGCTGAGCGGCGGGGTCATGTTCCCCTGCGGAGACACCGCCAGCCTCGGCTGGTCGAAGGACATCATGCAGGAAACGTTGCCTTCTTGTTTGATTTTTTGGCAGGTCTGTGGCACCATCCCCATTACTGGTCCGTATCCGTCCATGGGTGGCTCCACTTTGATATTATCGATAAAGTCCTGTCTGGGGAAGCCCGTGGAGTTGACCACGAACCTGCCCTGGATCGCAGCGTTTGATGCCATGCCGTAAGAAGCGTCGACGTCGGAGTGTAAAAGTTCTGACATGAGGCTGGTGTTGTACGGGGGCGGCGGCGGGTACGCGCTCACGTTCCCCGCCTGGTACAGGCTGCACGGTCCCGCGCCTGGACTATACTCCGCACCTGTACCCAGCAGACCCATGCTCTCCGGTCCGGTCGTGTTTGCCAGAATAAACTCCAGATCTAAGTAGTTGCTCAGATCCTCGTCGTCCTTTCTGCCGCGACAAATGTCCATATTCTGTACCATATTCAGCGAGACGCCCGTGGATGTCAGCGACTTTTCTGCCTCCGTTTTCCACCTCTGTGTAAGAGGGAAGATACAGTCAGTATTCAAACAGGGAAAAAAACTAACACTTTTTTGTTGTGTGTGTCTGATTTAGTTTGTTTTTGTTTAGTTTTACTGGTTGTTTTCATAAAATATACTCTCAATTAAAAAAACGCAAATTCATGGAACAAACCGGTTGAAATATACTTACATTTTCCCAAAGCTTCTCCTTCTGGTGGGCAAATGTAGAAATTGATGGTAAAATGGTCCCGGATAAGGCCATTTCCAAACGTCGAGGTTCAACCGAAATCTCTTTTACGTTATTTTAAATGCACCGTGCGTTTCTCGTGGCACCTTGCTCCTCGGGAGAAGTCAAAACGGCTTGCCTAAGTTCGCCTGCCTTTCCATAAACTGGTGTTCCAGAGTCATGAACGAGTTTGCATAGCAGGAGAACCTCCTACCTTATAAATATTGCAGTTTGACCAATTGTGCGAGCGGAGGAAACGGCGTTCAGGATGGGCTGAGTACCCAAAATAGCCGGTATATAAAGAAGCTTGGTGAGGCGCGCGCTCTCCACTCGCGTTCTCCGGCTGCACGAGCTCATACCAGCATATAGCTGCGCACGAGCGATGACGTGCGCGAGGCCGGCCCACTGGGGGTGCGCCAGGGAGAGGGGGGGGGTGCAAAGATGCAAAGTGTGCACGTATTACCTAGAAAGCAACTTTAACGTGTAATATCAACGTGCAGCGACCTACACACGGCGCTGATGTGTAATTTAGATTCATACAAATACACAGGCGACACCTTCTGATGGAGGAGATCCGTCTAACCACGACGCCTGTGCCCTGAAATAGTGGCGGAGAGTGATTTTCACTTCTTTTTTTTAAGTTTGCACGGTGACATGCTCATTTTAAGCACTCCCACGATATATTTATGTTTAGATTTAGACCCAAGCATCACACGTTTAAACCCCAAAACAGCTTCCACCGTTTGGGTATTTTTAAGCGCCAGAGAAATGAAAGAAATGGGTTTTCTTTTAAATAACTCACGGTACGCTGAAGTAGCACGTTGCTAAATTTCGAGGGTTAGTCTATATTTAAAATGAGTGTTTTATAGTGCATAGTAGCCTATGTAAGCCTTCACATTCACTCAGTCGCCCAAAATCAAGTCCGACTAAGGGACTCGCCGCATTTAGAGCGCAATTGTTGGGTTTTTAAAGGCTTGGAGACGTTCATACCTGCTCAAAGCTCCGCTCTCCAGCTAATTATCATGATTAGGAGAGGCGCTTTGTGTGAGCGCAGCAGGTCTGTCTAAACGCGGTCACCAGGCGCCAGGCGCATCTCATTTCGCTCTCGGCTGCGTCCTCTCACACACGGGGCCTGTGTTAACATTATTTTGCACTTTATTCAGGTGTAAATGAAGGGGGATTAGGCGGACGGTGTGCGGATTGTTGTGAATTATCCACATTGTTTACTGAAGCATTAGTTTCGCCGAAGATGTCCCGGAGACGAGATATCGTCCCGTGTTGCTCGTCAGTCGTTTCACGCGGTTTCACCAGAAATGTTCTTAGGAATGACGCAATACTAATGAATAATGCAAGATACAAATTGTTCAGTGCGAATCATTTCTATAAGCGGATAACTTGGATGACATGTAATACCTCGGGCCTAATGTAACAACCCAACTAACTGAGCAGAATCGTCATGTTTTCACAACTGTTCTTGCAAACCTTTAAGTGTACCATCTTTCTGTTTCTTTGGGCTCTATCCCCTCACTTAGCACCTGTCATTTCAGATTTTTTAAAATAATTGTGGCTAGTTGTGATGTTCTTTCATTGCTCTCTGTAGATTTTTTATCATGAAAAACTGACAATCACTCAATGTTTGTGAATCCATAAAAGGGTTTTACATTAAACTGCATGTCACATACACTGTGATCCATAATAATATATGGATTCATGGGATTTTTTGTATTTTTATAGGGACAATATGAGGTTATCAGGACCAATAGGGTTGTTTACAAAATATACCCATTATTTATTCACTGAAAGGGCAAACCATTTATTTAGCTTAGGGTTAAATGTGTGCGTGTGTGTGTGTGTGTGTGTGTGTGAGAGAGAGAGAGAGAGAGAGAGAGAGCTGTTTGGATAACTATGGTTAGGGTTATCATAAGACCTATCTGAATGTTTCATCATCATCTTCATCCTCAACCAATTCATATCCCGTTTCTTCAGTTGGTGCCTGTTGAGGTGAAGTTATAGGGTGGTGTTGTAGCACTAGTAAGGTGTAGCAAAAACTCCAGCATGTCATCATTTTATCTTTAGACACTGTTTGCTTTGCAGTGTTTAGCCTCTGTATCTGCACTGCTGGAGTGTGTGTGTGTGTGTGTGTGTGTGTGTGTGTGTGTGTGTGTGTGTGTGTGTGTGTGTGTGTGTGTGACAGAGAGAGACAGACAGAGATGTGCGTCATTAGAAGTTCCAAGGAGCTATGAAGGAAGGATGTCTGGAAGTTCTGTCCTCTGGTTGCTCTCTCTCTCTCCTTTTCTCTCACTCTCTTTCTCTCTTCTTCTTTCTCTTACTTTCTTTCTCTTGTTCTCTTTCTCCGACTCTTTATTTCCTTCTCTTATTCTCTCTTTCTTCCACTTGACCTTTTCCTACCAATAAAATGTGTAAACCACTCAATCAGCATTATGCTGTTCATGTCTCTATGGACCTGTACTGTTTGCATAAGGAATGAGAGGTCTGTAAAAATGTGCATACACATGTGTGAGAGATATCAATATATGTGGTCTCTCTATATAGAATCTCATGCCCTTCTCTAAGCTGAGAAACACAAGTGTATTTAATGGCCTTTCTTTCATGTTAAGCATTAAAATGATTTTGAAGCGGTGTTTACCTCACAGCTTTGCCCTCCAGTAAATTTTAATACCATATCATGTAATTTGGTCTATCTGAAAAAGCTTTTCTTTTAGATAATTATAGTTTTGTGTAGTTTATCTGGAATAGTATACCTCAAATAAATGTAAATCATTCATAATGTGTTTTTGGACCAATTCCAATAAAGTAGGAGAGAAAAGGAGTTTCTTTCAAACTTTCCATTGCACAAAATTACAGGCCGACGTCATATACCCCACTGAATTTGGTCACAGTCCCTGACGAGTGTTCAGGCTGAATCTGTGAAAATGGCCACAGGCCAGTGGACAGCCACATTACAAGCATCATTTCTAAATTATGTGTCAGCGTACTGTGTGTGTTGGGGTAGGGAGGGGCGTACATGGGAAAGTGTGTGTGTGTGTACATGTGTTTCTATGTGACATCAGCGTGAAGCATGCACACAGTAATTTCCATGCATCAGTGCATGTTTGTGTGTTCAAACCCTGAGGGACCGAGTCTTTACCATTTGAAAAAAAGCGGCCTCTGTCACTTTGATGGCTGATGTCAAAATACATTAGCTAACTAGAGACGGGTCTTGTTTTTACTGATGCAGTTTCGCTTGGAGAATCACCCCCGTCACCTCGTCCCTTGGCCAGGCCAGCCGGCCGGTCATAGCGGGCTCTTGTATGAGGCAGCTGGAGGTGCCGTTTCAGATGTGAGCGGTTAGAAGGTGCATACAGTCACTGAGGCACGGAGCCTCTCCAATGATGTGCTGTTGTGATGAGTAAATACCTCTTAAAACATTCCAAAATCTTTTTTATTGCAAAACACTATAAATGAACAACACATGAGAGTTTACACAATGCACTATAGAATCCCAAAGTAAAAAGAGTGAAAAGGTCATTAGGTTCTTAACTTTTGTAGATATTATCACAGTACATAACACACATCATCAGCAGACCCCACTTTAGCAGCATTTCAATAAGGCACTAAAAATGTAGACAGAACAGCGTATGCTGATGAGGCTGCGGACGGGCAGGCGCGCGGGCCCCGGGCCTGTGCGGACCTCCTCTGTGCGTGCGACGCGTGTTTCCTGCCGGGCTCGTTTTAACGTGAAGGTTCCGTCATCGCCGTTCTTTACTTGTCACGGTGCAGATGTGCTGTGCTCGTGCACACCACAAGCTCTTCTTCCCCGAGGTTCAATTTGTCTCTCGCTCCGTCTCTCCGAGGCACTAACCCGGGGCTGCTCCAGTCTCACGGGGTGATTTATAACCCGAACAAATGCATTAAAACTGACAAGAGGCTCAGACACATTACTGATATCAAGAGATGTTAAGAAGCACGTCATTTATGTTCCTAGTGTTGTTACCGAGCATACAGGCGGCTTCGGATTAAAGCAAACGTAGCAAATATAGGAGATTTCTGCCAAAGTCTTGTGTTTAAAGTTTTGTCCAATTTTATATTTTCTCTATATATAGGCCTCTATATATTAGGTTGAGGATTTTGAATTCAGAATAGAGTTGTTTTAAACTGCATACCTGTGGCGTACTGGCCAACGGGGAAAAAACTCGGCAGGTCTTTCGATCCGGCCCCGAGCGAGAGGGAGAGGGAGAGAGGCATCGTGGTACATTGCGTGCGAGGGAGAGTGTAAGGACGAGTGGGCTCCTGCCCGACCCTTTATATACCGGGGTTATTTTTAAACGCACACCCCTCGCTTATAACAGCGTTTCCTCTTCGGACCACTCAGGAAGCCAGTTTGGCCCCATTTCCTGCACACACGCGGCCAGATTCGCGCAGAATCAAAGAATGATAGCATTGAGACTCGGAGAAAAATGGAGAGGTGGAGGTGGGGGAGGTGGAGAGTTGGGGGGGGGAGGTGGAGAGTTGGGGGGGGGGGGGAGGTGGAGAGTTGGGGGGGGGGGGTTGGAGGTGAACTAAGAAATGGAAAACAGAGATTGGCTGGCACGTGCTGCCGTCTCGACGAAATTCAAAGGCCTGGCCCGCATCCAGCTCTAATTTCAGTACACCTCAAATATTTGTGGAAAGTTCTGGAACAAGAGCCGCGTTCACTTTTTTGGGTTTTCCACTACGTGCACCTGAGAGCTGTTCGGTTCTGTGCCACGTGCCTGTTCACGGGAGACGTCGGTGATGTAGTGGGACCCGCGTGGCCCCATCAGGCGGCCGTCAAACCGGGCCTCTTCATCTCGCTCGGTGTTGCACAAGACCGCCGTCGCGTCCCACGACAAAAAAGATTTACTGTGTACTGCTGAACTCTACAGGCCCTTCATTTCATACAGCATTCTCGTTTGCGTCTGTCTACAGACGTATAGCTGAGAAACTGATAAAAATACGACAGGCTAGTGCTTGTGTGCGCTACGCCAATTCATAGACGCAGGACACGCATTAGGAGTGAAATAGACACAGAAGACATGAGACAAACACCTGCAGGATATCAAAAGTTTTTCTTTACCCCGCGCGTTTCCAAATAAACTCGAGAGAAAGGCAAGACTGATGTGAAAGGCGTTTCAAACAGGCCACCGTGTTAAAACGTCACATCGAGCTGCACGAGAACCGGCCAATAAACGCGGGCCCTGAAGTTCAGCTCTGAGCCTTGACTGTGTTCTGAATGCAGCGGCGAGAGTTAGACAGGCTGCCTCCATAAGGATGTGATTGGGTTACGGAGGTGGTAGTGGTGGTGGTGATGGGGGTGTGATGGGGGGAGGTGCTGTTTATTAGCTGTTAACACTTAACCATGGCTGCGTTCTGGCTCTAGCACAAACACATACCTGCACAGCCTCTTAAAATGTTTTCTTTGAGGAGAGGGAGGCAATGAAAGGCGCCTTTTGTTTGATTAAAGGAAATGGAACGATCTGGTTGCGTGATTATGGAGTGATGTTAAGGCTGACAGCAGAGAGAGAGAGAGAGGTAGAGTTGTTCACTGTAAAGTGCATTCCTTATGGATAACAGGGCTAAATCAAACATGATTATGTAGCATTCCATTCTAGGTCATATTTACTCTTTTTTCGTACAGTTTTGTCTCTAGAATCATTCAACCAGGTACTGGGCCGCTGGTTACAGTAGTCCACAGCTCCAACCATCCCAGTGTCATTCCCACGTTGATACGGCAGTCAGACGGCTCTCTGTGCGACACTTCAAACAGGCGGCTCGTGTTGCTGTGGTGTGAATGTAACACTGAGTCCTGGTCTGAGAGGCACACGCCTGCTTCATTTCACCAACAACCTGCCTCAGATACAGGCCCAAGTGTGTTTGAACTGGCCGCCTCTAAATTCTGCCAGCTGAATAAACAACACACACACAGACACACACACACACACACACATCCAGCCCTCTCCATTACAGACCACACATACCTGTTCAGCTTCACAGTTGTGACCATTTACTGCTGGGCTGCCCGGCTTGAGCTGGCATTAAACCCGCCACATTCTCTTGCGTTTCTTTGCTTTGAAGGAAACGGTTTTAATGTCTTTCCTCCTGTAGCACTGAAGTTTCAGACTGAGCGTGTTTTATTTAAATTGTATGCTTTTAAGTAGAAGAAAAACACAGAGTAATTGGGGTGATGAATGTCGAGTGTATTTTTTCATGCGTGTGTGTATATATATTAATGTTTAAGGGTTAATAAAGGAGATGAGCTTTATTCATTATTTTTAGTTGTACGCAGTATTTCGTTCTAAGAGTAACTTTCCACATATTACTGTAAAGGTTTAGTAAAAAAATTAAATGACAGTACTGTTACCCTCAGTAACCTTCCACTGAAGTATTACTCACACCATAGACATGGCTCAACTTTTATAAAGTAAGAGTTTAACCTTGTGACCCTGAACAAAATATATGAACAGTCAATCGATTGTGCCACTGTGTCTTTCCCCCAGGCTCCGCCCCCAAAGCTCCGCCCCCACATGCACCACTCCACGTTGACCTGCCGTTTCCCCGCCTCCCCCTTGACTACATGCATGGACCGACTCATCATGACCAAATTTACAGTCAAGGCCGAGCCGTCATACTTTGCAGTCATGCTGTTCTGATTTGCATTTCCAAACTGGCCCGGGAGTCTTTTCTGCTTAAGGTGTTCTGTCTTGCTTTTGCACTTTTCTGTTCTCTCACCTGTGCCCACCTGCCTCCCCATAGCGAAGAACTCCTCAGGGTCGCACCTTGACCTCTGAACTGCTTCTCTGCATGTGTTTGCTCTTTCCATGAGCCATCACAGCCTTATGTGAAGACAAACAGGCCCGTCTCCTCCAGGACTGCAGTTTTGGGCGTACATTTTTGGCCCGTGAGCAGCAGTGTCCGCGTGGACGAGAGCATCGACGATAACACGGTCCTTGGAACAACCGACGTTCTTTGTTCCACCTGACACCCTCTGAACTCCATGCGTGTTTTCAGGATCTGGATGGGGGCCAGGGGTTTACTAACAGGGAGCGCTGGGGCCCGATACGGAGGGGGGGAGGGGGGACACTTCTCACTCTCACTCCCTCTCCGCGGTCAGTGGAGGAAACAGGACGCGGGCGGTTCGGTGTGACGGCTGCCCTCTGCTCCGACACGGAGCAGTCATAACAAAACGGCGCTCGCAGCTGGCCGGGTCACTTCCTGTCCGCGTCGTCGATGCCGTCAGCGATGGCAGACGGGTCAACTGCAGCTGGAACTGCTGACCGTGGGGAGACGGCCAGACGGGCATCGTGCCAGGTGGCTTGGCACGTTTTCAGCCATGGTGATTAATGTAATGGGCTAGTATAGTTAGATCAAGCACAGGTGATTGCAATGGTCCTTTATCTCTGCTGAGGTAAAATCTACAACTAACATTTCATCAACTCCACCAAATCCTGGTGGAGGAAAAGTATGAATAAAATAATAAAATCACAAATTAAATGCTCAAGTGTATTTGGTGATCAGTATTAGCACCGCTGTACACTGGTTAAACCTAAATAACCAACAGCAGCAATACGGTTGGAACTCTGAGTTTGCATGACTTTGCCAAAATCAAGCACGGTGTGGGAAGTATAAAAGAATGAACGTAGAACCTTTAACGTTCATATTTGGTAAAAGAGACAAGAGGCCAAGGTGAGAAACCATCTCAGCTGTAACACTTCATGTAGGTATGAGTAAGTTTTAGGTGTATCCCCTGCAGTGACTAATTGTGATTTAAGGGCTTGGCCGAAGTGATGGCCGCAATAACAGTTGAAAGTTATCGCTTCAATCGAGATCTGGAGTGAGGTTCTGGGCGTGCTCGTGCAACCACCACCTCAGACCCACGCGGCCCTTGTTTTCAGGCAGAATCGTGCTCTGTCATTGGCCCAGCTGAGTTCCTGGAGGTGGTATCGTGGTGTAGTTGGTGTTTTCTACTCTCACAATGACTAGGGGTCAGGTAACGATATAAAGATACTCAAAGGAAGTGGTCTGTTCACTGCGGCTACACGCCCCGCGCACTGAATCAGAGTTGCAATAGGGACGTGGAGGTTTCACAGGCTGTACGTAAGCACCTGTATAATCGCTAGAACGTTACACCACGTTGACGTTGATCTAAATCACTGTGTATGCATTCACTCAAATCGGTGTGCTTAGCCAACGGCTGTCTCAAGAGTAAGAAACACCCATATAAAATGAAACAAGGGTTAAGACTATTCTTTCCTCCCAGACCTCCCTCTATCCATCCATCCATCCATCCATCTCTTTCTCACCAACTATACACGTTATTTATTCAATACACATATACCAACTATACACATTATTTATAAATGGAATAAATGTTTCACTATGTTTAGTTCTGGCTGTGAAATATTAGTATGTTTCAGATCGAAGGTTTGCTTGTTTCTGGTTGGTTTTCTTGCCACTCTCTTATAGATAGAAACCACGAATCATTGTGTTATATTGGTCAGTGCTAAAGAGACCTTGTGTTGAGGCGGTCTGTGTCTGAAACGGACAGTAAAACGCCAAGATGAGCCCAAACAATGAGGCGGGTTGCTTTTCTGAAAAATAGAAAACTCCAATTTGAGCATGGATTACTGTATTTTATGTTCAGCTATAAACTATTTTTGGTAATAAGACAAAAAAAAAAAAGAAAGCAGTTTCAAAGGAGCGCTAAAGCATAACTCACAGGTATTTTAGGATAATTATAACAACCTCTTGGTATTTCGAGTTGTTTGTGTTGCTTCAAAAACTTTGTATTACCAAACAGACTGTTGCACTCGTGGGAGGGATTGAGGTCGGTCTGATTTAATCTGTGTCGGAGCCTCGTCTTGCTGTGAGCGAGTGTTCTCAGGTTACCTCCACCTGAGGAGGGGTGGGTGGTGTGTGGGCGGGGGGGGGGGGGGGGGGGGGGGGGGGGCGCCCCTCTGCCCTGGACCTAGCTCAGGAACAGGCGTCTCTGTCATTCATCTTGCCTCTCCTTTCCATGAGATGACGTAGCCACGGACGGCTGTCTCACAGGGCTTGCCTTTGTTTATTAAACATTCTCACGCCGGTCACCAGGCAACAGCATGCATTGCATAAGAACATATAGAGGCACTATATACTGTAGTCAATTTCCCATTATTCTGATAAAGGGGAGTATTTTTTTCTTTTCCTGTTGAAGTGACGTAGCAGGAGCTTTGGGTGGAGAGGTCAAATGGGCTGTGAAAATCGAGGAGGACGTGCAACCTCAAGGAGAAGCCACAGTGTGATCCACATCTTCTCCAGCCTTGAATGTTTACCTCCTCTGCCCCCCCACCAACACCTCCACCCAACTGTCTGACCTTTGACCCTCTGACACCTTTCACTCTGACCCCCCCCCCCCCCCCCCCCCCCCCCCCCCACCATCCACCCCCACCCACCCCGTGTCAGTCCGGGCTCACATGCCACCTGCACATTTCTGACCTCGGCCTGGGGCTAAAGTGTGTCTTAAGCCCAGCTTAAGCGGACCGGCCCATCGGCCGCGTTAAGTGCTTGTGTAGTCGCTGGTTAAGTGGAGAGTGTTTTGCGTGTGAGTGTGCGAGTCTGGGCACATCAGCGTGGTTCACTCAAAGGCTTTGTTACTTTCTGCGGTACAAATGGGTAATTGCTTTTAAGAACCGGTGCTATTCAGCTGAAGAATTTCTCTCCAGTTTACACAAACCCCATGACCCTACCAAAGATTTGAGGACTCACGCCAGCTTTAGAAGATACGCTGGGTGATGCCCAGTAGACGTTTACGACCGATGACTTTAAAATCGTCCCCGGTCTCAGTGCTGATCCTAAACCTCCTCTCTTAAAACAATAAATCAACTTTAACACCAAGCAGAATACTAAACCTAGTTCAGACATTAACCCCTCACATTAGGAAACTGATCATCCCTATAAATCATCTCCTAACAAATATGGTCTGTTGTGTGTTGTTCACTATCTGAGCCTGCTGTAACTGTCATTCTGGGACTTTATTCTGGGACTTTGCTGAGCTGAATAACTGACTTTAATGTCATCATGATTCAGTGAGAATGAATGTAGAATGATCAGCATGACTCAGCAGAATCCTCTACCAATCAGTGTCTGACTCTGTAGCCCCACGACCAATGAGGTTCATTCATACTCAATCATGACCAATGATTATGTGTGCTTGATATTTTCTGGAGGTACAGAGAGCCCGAGTCTGTATTCTAACCTCTCTCTCTCTCTCTCTCTCTCTCTCTCTCTCTCTCTCTCTCTCTCTCTCTCTCTCTCTCTTCAGAGAGGAGGAATGGAAAAATAAAAAAGTCCCGTAAAACAAGTATTCATATGTGTCATTTTCATAATGACTAACCGCACGACTTGCGAGGTGTTCCACAGCTCCCCTGCCATCAGCTGCACACGTTTCTGCAAAAGTACGAAAGGTTGGAGCGAGGTGCCCCTCTCGATCAACCTTTCAGTTGCGCTGAAGACAGGCGGCAGCTCGCGGCCGCTCTGAAGTGCGATATTGAGCGAAAGCGTCACATGCTGTTAGAAGCAGCGGTTGGATGAATCAGAGCGGCCTGAGTAAGAACAGACATCCGCCACTCTCCATTACATCAACAGCTCAGGTGTTCACGTGGTGCTGAGATGTGATAAGTCCATGTCAGGCTCTGTCTGAGGATTCAGGGCTTAAGATCAGACTTGGACGAGATTTGGTGTCTAAGGACCAGGCACCAGCGTAAGCTCGGGGGCTAAATCTCTGAATATCTTCATATCTTTGTATTTAGTGATCTCTGACAAGCAGAAAAGACGGTTAGATGGATGTGTGTGGAGCTTAAGGTTTAAAATTAACTTGCAAAATGCACTGGTCAGGTCACTCAGGTCCAACTGGTTTCCCTAACTGGTTTGCCTTTAGATTCAAAATCTTTTGTTTAGTCTCAAAGCCGGTGGCTTGAGCATATTTTTGAACATGTCAAGATTTGTCCTCGGGACGCGGTCTGTGCAGTGACGATGCGAGTTTTCTCCACATTCCTCCAGACCTGAGAACACTGTGGGCCTCCACCACGGAGCAGAAGCATCCACCCTCCGCTCCTCTTTCTCCACCTCTCCATCCACCAGCCCTTCAGAAAAGCAGTATATTAAAAAAATTCTGTATAGCCACCACTGTACAGAGTCGGACAGAATAGTGAAAAGCCTTAACATAAAGGACCAATCAGAGAACTGGGACAGTGTGGATGTGTGTGGAGCAACTCTGGCCACTCTGATTGGACAGGCCACTCTGGGGGACAGACGGGTGTCTTGCTTGTGCCTGTCTGTACAATTTGTTGCACCAAGGTCAGTGATGGTGGAGTCTTTGTGTGTGTGTGTGTGTGTGCGTGTGTGTGTGTGTGTGTGTGTGCGTGTGTGGTTGAATGTCCTTGGCATGTGTTGAGGTTTGCTGGCTTAATATGTGGTCAAGAGGAACCATGGGGCATACACGTGTAAGATTCACAACGGAAATCCTGACCACACACTTACAAAACAGTCCTGTGAACTCACACGGCAGGCTTAGTGCATCTAGCACCTGCTCTTTCTCTCTCTCTCTCTATCTCTCTCTCTTTCTTCCTACTGAAAGGTTGCAATCACATTTCATTAATATAAACAACGTGGCGTGG
>NW_027506903.1:967267-982267 GCF_052324685.1 Brachyhypopomus gauderio
TTTTAGAGACTCACGCTAAGGGTACTGACTTTAGATCAGGTTCAGGTCACTTGTTCATTAGCAAAACAGGTTGATTCCGCTACAGCCAATGTTGGTTTTTACAGTTTCCACCAGCTAATTACACCAACCGTCAACGTGCCAGTCTTTTACGTCAGAACGTTAAAGCACGCTTGAAAATGGCCAAACCAAGAAAACCAAAAAATGAACTCAACTCTGCCGATGTTTTAACCAAACACCTCCCCCCCTTCCCCCACAAGTCTTGGTGACCAAATGGTCTTTTATGTCATGCTCTGCTTTTAGCCGAGGTGACTCACCCCGGCCTAAGTGTGCAGAGAAGGAGTCGTGTTGCTGTGCGATTCCTACACGCAGGGCTTTTCTTGGAATCGCGTGTAGGCCGCCGGGATTGTTCTCCTTCCTGTCCCTTAGCCGTCCCTTTGTCTCTGGAGTGCCGCGTGCTAATTACGGAATTCCGCCAGCGCGCCAAGCTAGCTCGCGCTCTCTCGGGCTGCCCCGGTCCTGCAGATGGCATGGGCGTCGGGTATTTCGGGCCGCTTCCATCATGCACTTGGCAGGGCATCTGGAATGCTCTCGGGCCAGAGAAGCGAAACCCACGTAATGTCCCACGGTGTGTAATTTCATTCCGCAATGCAGTCAGAACGTAATTATATATATATTTATACAAGTTAATCATGCATTGTGTAATCGCGCTTCGTGCAGGTTGGGTGCGCGAGCTCACGTGCCAGTCGGCCGGTCCGAACCACCTTCTACGAAGCGCTTCCTGTACGAGGAGCAGCCTTTCAACAAACATGATGAGGCAGCGTCACCACAAAACCTCTGAGCTTTCTTTGCACCCAACCGACGAAACATTAACCAACTGGCTAATTTGCATGATGATTATCTCATTAAATATTTCTTATTTGCATGATTATGCTAATATTTCAGGCCATGCTGCAGTAGTGCTCAGTGCCGGGCCCAAAACGTTCGCCCTCGAGCGAGGCCGTAACAGCTACTGAGCTGCCCCTGGGGGGACGGAAGCTTCGGCTAGGGCGTGAGACGTCACGGCAAGGACGTGAGACGTCACGGCTGCCGTGGTGAACGAGTGCTCCAGGCGCAGTGAAGTGTGATTCAAGTCTGCCATAGCAAGACCACCATTCCCAACTGGGCTCCTTCACAGCAGGTGCGTACCGAGTGCGTTGCACTCACGTGAGGTTGCACGTGTGAGCGTTTGGTGAGCCGGAGGGGGGGGGCGCACGTGTGAATGCAGCCTGAGCGGAGAGAACAGAGAGCCTCTCGCCCTCCTGCCTTTTATACTCGCCCTCAAAATAGCAGCGCTCTCATTGGTTGAGGGGGGTGGGGGTGGGGGGGGGTGTTCTCACTGAATCACACACAGCCAATTAGACAGCAGCACTTCCTGTCCAGCGTAAAGATGTTTCCTGATGATTGTAGTTGAGAGAGAAAGAGAGAGAGAGAGAGAGAGAGAGAAAGAGCAAGGGAGAAAGAGTGTGTGTATGTGAGAGATAGAGAGAGAAAGAACTGTAAGTCTGTCGTGTTTGGCTAACCTTTGTTACAGTAGTGTGAACCGTTACACTGGTCTGAGAGTGCCATGACTAAGCTCGCATGGGGATCACCGACAGACAGCAGAGTGTTAACAACTGACTCAGGATCAGTGGGTATAGCCAAACTCCCTGACCTCACATACATGCTGACGGGCCAAGGCTGATCTTGGGTCTTCTGACTGACCCCAAGACTTTACAAACAACAAAACTATAACCAGAAGCCTCCAAGTTAACAGCCTTAATGGAGTGTCAAGACATTGCCATTCAAAGAGACACCCACAGTGGTCTGCTATGGTGCTCTAATGGAAACCCCAGAGCTTGGGATCTAGTTTTGGAGTTTCGTTATTGTTATGCCTGTGTGTTTTTTTTATTATTATTAAAGTAACCCCCATGAAAACAGTTGTATCAAGCAGTGCTTTTGGAAAATCAAATGCCACAGTTAGGAGTTGTTCTGTTTTTAGGAACGAACTTAGTAACATAAAGTCTAGGAACACTCTTATTTTAGTCTGTCTAAATATCTTATATTGGCTTCGTTCCATTACTGCCCCTGATGTGAAACCATCAAACAATGAAACATTTCCATTTACAGCTTGCAGTGCAACAATCTCGGGCTGAAAGGGGGGAGTCGCCATCGATGTCCCTGGTCAGTAGTGATAATGAAAATGTCTGGAAACTGGTGTAATTCCAGAATCCCCAGGTGACATGATGCGTGTGACCGATAGAGACCGGCTGACAGTCTGCGTGTGGGACAGACCGGCTGACAAACAGTCTGCGTGTGGGACAGACCGGCTGACAAACAGTCTGCGTGTGGGACAGACCCCCCGCAGTCCTGAGGCAGCGGCCAGTGTACACCGCGGCGGAGTGAGAAAACACACCGGGAAGGAAGCACGTGCAGACACACTACACACACACGTGCAGACACACTACACGTGCACATGGGTTAACATGGTTCTAGGGACTGCTTGTGCATGTAGTGTCCGCAGACGCACGCACGCACACACACACACACACACACACACACACACACACACACACACACACACACACACACACACACATACACACATATATACACTGCTTCCAGCTGCACTGGGGATCACAGGAGACAGCAGTTTGGAGCGGGACTGACAGGACCCTGCAACCACTGCAGCGTGTCCTGTTGACATGTGCCAGAGAAGCCACGCTCCAGTCCTCTCAGTGCCTTTCACCGTTCAGCATGAGGACGAGATTGCACACCGGCCTTAGCCGGGCAGAAGGGAGTCTTTGCCTGTCTGAAGCGAGTCTTTGTCTGAAGCGAGTCTTCGTCTGGCTCAAGCAAGCCTTTGCCTGTCTGAAGCGAGTCTTTGTCTGTCTGAAGCGAGTCTTTGCCTGTCTGAAGCGAGTCTTTGCCTGTCTGAAGCGAGTCTTTGTCTGACGCGAGTCTTCGTCTGGCTCAAGCAAGTCTTTGCCTGTCTGAACCGAGTCTTTGTCTGAAGCGAGTCTTTGTCTGGCTCAAGCAAGTCTTTGCCTGTCTGAAGCGAGTCTTTGTCTGTCTGAAGCGAGTCTTTGCCTGTCTGAAGCGAGTCTTTGTCTGTCTGAAGCGAGTCTTTGCCTGTCTGAAGTGAGTCTTTGCCTGTCTGAAGCGAGTCTTTGCCTGTCTGAAGCGAGTCTTTGCCTGTCTGAAGCGAGTCTTCGTCTGGATGAAGCGAGTCTTTGTGTCTCAAAAAGCACTGAATTGTTTCCTAGTGTTTACAATGCACACACTACGCCCAAGATGTTGTGCTGTGATGTGATCAAACGATATGCCTTGATTATTCTCCCACTGTCATAGCTTGACCTTTTGATCTCTGTATTGAAATTCCTTCATTGAATTGAGTCTCCCACAGTGTCAAATGAGTGCAAATATGTGACTGTTCACCATGGACTGAATAAAAATGTCATCATACCAGAAATATTTGATATGCGTACAAAAAAGGAAAATAACCCTTCACCTTAAAACACGAGTGAAGTGTTTCATGCTGTGGACTGTGATGTAATCGGATCTAATAAATTTTATTAGCATTCAGTACTAAACATGTCTGTTAAACAAAATGCCATTTTGAAGATCTTTGGTGTTCAGTGAGGGGGTAACACGCTTAGCACACGCGTGTCAGAAGCCCGGAAACTCGGGGCTCTTTTGGGAAGAGCTCTCAGCAGTTCTGAGCAACATGTGACTGTCTTATTGAGTGAGGAACCATTAAGTGTGAAGCATGCGTGTAACGGCAGCATGATTATGATTGATGGAAAAAAAAAAAAAATTGGGCTTCCAGAGAAAACACGCCCCCGCCACATGGGAGAGCGAATGGCGTTTTTTTCGCAAGATCCTCCCCCTACTATAGGACCGTCCAATGCCGTTGCATAATGCGGAAGTTGAACTTACTGTCAGTGGCGCGAGTCCCACATGACGAGCCTGACCACACGTACGATTCCCCCCGCGTGTGGCCTGCCGTTCGCTCGCTCTTTCCTCTCGGCTGGTTTCCTGTGCAAACCACCGTTTCTCGAGATTTGTTTGCGTGTTCTCACGTGGAGTAGCGCGACGCCGTAATCCATTATCATACGTCTTCATTTTGAGATGAATGTGTTGATGTTGTAAGACAGAAGTTTAGCATAATCCTGATTACTGATCAGTGATTGCACAGGATAGGAATTTGGCAATGGTGCAAGATGTTAAGATCATGATTACAAGAACCTCAACAATCTTATTACCAGTAACACTGTGACCGCTGACAATATTCAGAAACATGCAAGCAGCAGGCGCCCGTATTCCAGTTCTCTGGGCCCTCTGTCTTCTAGTTTAGCAGAGCTCAGCTGCCCCTCCGTGATCTGGGGCACGTTCGGGCAGTGCGGGAACCCCACGAGTCTCCCCACCAGGGTGTACTGTGTGTTCCTCCAGTAGACCTCCAACAGAAACCCACGCATATGGCCTCTGTCCTGACTCCATACTTTGGAAGAAAAAAACCGTCTATTGCTCAACAGAAGTTGCTTAAGGCACCTTATTTCAGCAAAATTAATGTGTACTCTTGTTATATATATATAGTGCCTTTACTCTCCCACGTTCGTTTTCTTTTTAATTTCCAGAATTTAGCCGTCACTTTTATCCAGAGTGACTTACAGTTGTGACTGAGTACAGTTTGAGCAATTGAGGGTTAAGGGCCTCACTTAGGCGTGGAAACCTGGCAACCCCTGGGGCTTCAACTGGCAACCTTCTGGTTATTAGGCCAGTATGGTGACAGCACAACTCCCCCTGGTCCGCAGGTTTCTGGTGGCCAGAGTTGTCCTGTTCACCACACCTCCACTGCTGGACAGCACCCTGGTAGCCACGCATGATTGATGCTCACACACACACACACACACACACACACACGCGCGCGCGCGCACATAAACAAACCCACTGAGCTCAGACTAAACTCCGGGTCACAGAGAGGTGCTCGAACATGTTTTACAATACTTTAAATCTTGTCTGTGTGTTCCCACTTGATCGAGAATTTCTGTATGATTCTGTTTTGTCATTCAAGAGGAAAAACACTCATAACAAAAACAAACTCGGAGCTAATTTTAAAAGACTTGTGGACTGTGCCGCCTTTGAATCCCGCTGGCTCCACTGGCTGAGTAGGGGGAAGCGTAGTGTGTGTTTTCCATGCCGATCCCCTTCTCTGTAATCCCTGCAATTATGGTGAGAAGAGGATATAATTAAGACGTGAATCTGAGCCATGGACACGTGTGCAACAGCTGCATGTTTAAATTTCATCTCTAAATTTGCCTTTATGGGTCCAGAAACTAGAGTTTGTTTAGTTGGTTATAAAGTCGGAGTGGTCGAATTTTTATTATGCCGCCCCAAATGTGCAGGGCTTCCACGGGGTTGGAGGGACTGCTCGTGCGCGTGTGTGGACACGTGAGAACGCGTGACCCCGCGATGGCTTCTCACACCTGCAGTTCTGGAGTTTCCACACCTGCATTCCTCATGGAGTGTCAGAGCTACGTGAGACAGGGACTACGCTACTGTACATCTGACCGTGTCTGAAGGAACGCTTTGGTTGTCATTGTAAGAGTATGTGTGTGTGTGCGTGTGTGTGTGTGTGTGCGTGTCTTCACACGCAGCTTTCCTGCTCTTCCGTGCATGCATCATCATCACCATCCTCATCATCGTTCGTTCCGACACAGTTGCCTGTGAAGCATGTTTTGCTCTCTGAGTCATTCCTTCTGACTGGACATTACTAGCATGTGCAGGAAGTGCACTTACTACTTCCTTAGAGATGAACAGGAAAGTGATTATGTCTGCAGAAAGCAATGTTTTCTAAAACATAGCACGGAATGTCTGCGTGTGTGTGTCTCTGTGTGTCTGCGTTGTCTGTGTGTGTGTGTGTGTGTGTGCGCGCATGTGTGTGTGTCTGTGTTTTTCTGTGTGTGTGTGTCTCTGTGTGTCTGCGTTTGTCTGTGTGTGTGTGTGTGTGTGTGTGTGTGTGCATGCGCATTTGTGTGTGTGTGTGTTTGTCTGTGTGTCTGCGTTTGTGTGTGTGTGTGTGCGCACGTTTGTGTGTGTGTGTGTGTGTGTGTGTGTGTGTGTGTTGTGTGTGTCTGTGCCCGCGTGCGTGTGTGTGCACACGTTTGTTTGTGTGTGTGTGTGTGTGTGTGTGTGTGTGTGTGTGTGTGTGTGTGTGTGTGTCACTCCCTCAATCCTCTTGACAGCTCTGACCTCTGAAGCATTTTCTTCTCATTCCTTAAAAAATTCTCTTGAATGAGGAAGGTCACCCAGAGACACATCATCACACACCTGCCATACATCACATCTTCACCGTCCGCTCCCTCTCACCTGCTCCTTGCTCCGCCACGCACCTCCAGCCACAGAATGTTCCAGAACAAGCCACAGACAGGCTTCACTGGCAGACGCCTGGTTCTATTCAGATCCATACTTCTTGTTTAAAAGGGTGGACTTGAGTTGTCATGGCTTGTGTTGTAAGTGCTCCCAGCATTTAGTACTACCCTGAAACAGCTGAAAGAGTGAGTCTCTGCAAAGTGACTTTAACGTCTTTTAATAACATTTATTAGGCAGGAGAAGGTAGCCAGTCTTATGTCTTATGTATACCTATTTTCCTTTTTCAGGATAAAAAAAGAGAGAGTTGTAAGTAAATACGAAATGAGAGGAATTACTTGGCTAATTGTGTTGTTCTCCTGTATGTGAAGTGCTATGGTGTACCCCAGTAGTCGTGCCCCGGTGTGTGATATACCCCAGTATTCGTGCCCCGGTGTGTGATGTACCCCAGCAGTCGTGCCCCGGTGTGTGATATACCCCAGTAGTCTTGCCCTGGTAGTTTACCTTGGAGTAGGTTTGTGCACTGATTACCTGTGTAACGGAGGGCTTTACCCGGAGATTATAAATATGAAATATGTTGACAGGCACCTGGACTTGGTGTTTAGAGCACATCAAATCAAGTTTTTGCATTCTAAAATCTTCTAACCTCTTAGAGCTGGAGCTGTGTGTGTGTGTGTGTGTGTGTGTGTGTGTGTGTGTGTGTGTGTGTGTGTGTGTGTGTGTGTGTGTGTGTGTGTGTGTGTGTGTGTGTGTGTGTGAGCTGATATGAGAGTTGATATGTTCTCACTAGCCTTTGCCCCATTTGGACACTGTTTTCTACCTTCTGGCCTTATCCCAAGTAAAGTGAGGAAAATAAACATGAACAGAACTAAATGCTTCCACCAAGCACAATACGAACTCTACACTTGTACAACTCTACACTTCTACTACAACTCTACACTACTACTACAACTCTACACTTGTACAACTCTACACTTCTACTACAACTCTACACTACTACTACAACTCTACACTTGTACAACTCTACACTTCTACTACAACTCTACGCTACTACTACAACTCTACACTTGTACAACTCTACACTTCTACTACAACTCTACACTACTACTACAACTCTACACTTGTACAACTCTACACTACTACTACAACTCTACACTTCTACAACTCTACACTTCTACTACAACTCTACACTTGTACAACTCTACACTACTACTACAACTCTACACTTCTACTACAACTCTACACTTCTACAACTCTACACTTCTACTACAACTCTACACTTGTACAACTCTACACTTCTACTACAACTCTACACTTCTACTACAACTCTACACTTGTACAACTCTACACTACTACTACAACTCTACACTTCTACTACAACTCTACACTACTACTACAACTCTACACTTGTACAACTCTACACTACTACTACAACTCTACACTTGTACAACTCTACACTACTACTACAACTCTACACTTCTACAACTCTACACTTCTACTACAACTCTACACTACTACTACAACTCTACACTTGTACAACTCTACACTACTACTACAACTCTACACTTCTACTACAACTCTACACTTCTACAACAACTCCACCAATTTATGCACAGCATACAAAGTGTGATACACACACACACACACAAGCACACACATACAGACTATTTTTATACAGAGTAAATACATTTGAATTTTATGGATTCCGGCTTATATGATGATTAAATATAGACAGTGACTAGCAGGAAATGATTTAAGCCGAGTACAGGTGAGAACAGGTGTGTCATTGCTGCCTGTTGCACAGAGCTGGAATACAGAGTGTGTGAGGGCCTCTGTCACATTAGCCAAGCAGGAAGGCCAGAGGTGAGGAAGACGTAGCACTAGCGCCTCGCTAACCTGTCACCAACCTCCACGGAAATTCATACCAGTAAGCAGTTTAGGGAATGAACTACCTTACTGTGTGTGAGTGTTTGGGGTTTTGTCTCCTGAAGCTTGGCTGAGTTGTATATGTGTTGTGTGTTGTGTGTGTGTGTGTGTGTGTGTGTGTGTGTGTGTGGGTGGGTTTACTGCCACTATGAGATGTGTTGCCCATCCCTGCACTCTGACTGGCCATCTTATCGCTGTCAGACTGCTTTCCATCTGTGCTACTACCTACACACACACACACACACACACAAACACACACACAAACACACACACACACACACACACACACACACACAGATCAGAATAACAGCAGAATGTTTGACTGCAGTGTGTTTAATGCTCTCTGCCATATTTTTTATTATCCTCTGCCCCGTCCCAAAACACACACACACACACACACACACACACACACACACACACACACACACACACACACACACACACACACGAGCAAGAGATCATTTGCCAAGTTTATACCTCCCAGATACAGCAAAAGTTGCATTATCATGATGTTGGGCTGTCTACCTTTACCTGTGTGTCTTAGGTAACTGGTCGCCATTACCGACACAACTGGAAACATTGCAGGTTTTCGCACTTTTGCATGAGTAGTCCTCCGACAATCTCACGGTGGACATGCCCTCCAATTAATGTAAAGTTTTGTGTTCTGAGTCACTGGTGTTTATGGACTGCACCCACTGCTGTTATAAAAATACAAGTTAAGTCACTCAACGATGTTCTAACCAGACCATCTGCAGTCTGGTTTAGATTTTGGCCAACCAAAGCCATCGTCTCAGTGGTGAACCTTTGTTTGGTTCCGTCTCTCTGGTTGAAAGTTCAAGTAGCCTACGTGTCTGTGATATGTGCGTATGTGGAACCCAAGATGAATGTTCATATAAACGTGAACGGCGCCTGTTTTTACATCCCAAAGTCTCTGCGATAGCGTATCCCACCCATGTGCTGCGATATTGGCGTGACTCACTCGGCGTCACGCACGCAGGCCCCGCGCGTGGATGTGGGCGCGCGCTTCTTCTCGAGCGCGCGCTTTATGGCTCGCGGAGTTACGGGACAATCGGGACTCATTAGCCGCAGTTCGATAAGATAAGTGGCGCAGCTGATACAGCGGAGTTATCGGGCAGGCCCGCAGAGATAGCGCAGGGGATCGCTCCAGATAGAGACGTTTGCACACACCTACACATGAGATTGTCGCTCTGCAATTAGCGTCCTAACATATCCACTAAATATGATTCACTGCGAAGCCCAGAGATAAAAAAAAAAGTCAGTTCATATCTTGCTTCGGGAATAAACAAATGCGCATTCTTTTAAAATTGTTCCAGTTGTCCATGAAATCACTTCGTTTGAAGTCGTTGCATCTGGAATGCTGTAAATGTTTCAGACTAACGAAAAGGAGTGCAGGTGTGTGGCAGACAGTGAATTTTCTGAATTTGTTTCAAAGAAACCCTTCACGTTATTACTTCCTTTTTACTGTTGTATTGTTTGGAACCCGGTTCGCAGAAGTTGGCCCGAACTTTAGAGGAAGGCCCCACCGCTAAACGAAATGACTGAAATGTTTTAAGGAAATGTAAACAGACAGATAGCCGGGGACATCAGGTGTAGTGACCCCCCCCCCCTCCCCCCCAAACAAGTGGTTTATACTGCCAAGCCCTTCAAACATGATGTAGGGAGTGCAAACGCTTCCCTGCTCTCACTGTGGGAGTGAGATAGCTTTGTGTGCCAAGCTCCTTCATTTCAGTATGTACCTGAGCATTATTTGAGGAGATTATTCACATTATATGCTCATTCGTCAATTCAGGTGGAATAATACACCATTGACTGCGGCAGTGTGTGTGTGTGTGTGTGTGTGTGTGTGTGTGTGCGCTCAGTTGCACCACAGAAAACTATAGGTTTTAGTAACCACAGCTCACTCCTGTTTGTCTACTGCAAACTGATGTTAAGGAATTTGTGAGGTGCGGTCTCACACTTGTTCACGTAGCCATGCTCTCCCACACACTACTGCACCCCCTGTGTCGCTCACTCTGGAGGTGTGTCCCACGGACTGATGTGTGGAATGTTTTGCAGTGCCACTCCATAGCACTAATGTGTGTGTGTGTGTGTGTGTGTGTGTGTGTGTGTATGTGTGTGTGTGTGTGTGTGTGTGTGTGTGTGTGTATGTGTGTGTGTGCATGTGGTAAGAGTTTTTCTTATCTGTATAATCTGTTTCTTTCCCATGCAGAGGTACAGATGTATGCAGTGTTTGTGAAAGCATGAAGGGTTTGTGCGTGCTGGTGTGACACAACACTCCATCAGAAAGGGACGAACGATCTATCCATCATGCATCTTCTTCCCACTCTCTGTTTGTTCATCCTGCCCTAAACAGAGCAGCATTATCCGTTTGTCACCGTACGTCATGCCCGGTCCACAGATAGACCCGCTCGTCCCGCTGCGAGGCTCTTCTTCAGGTTGTGGTGGGCTTGTGCCCGGCATCTCCTCCAGGCCTGGAGGAACGTTTCCAGAACCGAGACGTCCTTCATGTCCCACAGCACTTCCGCTCTCCCGCCATTTTTACAGGGCCAAGAGAGAGAGACCCTGTACTCAACCTGTAAAAGTTTTACTGCCGTTCGAAACAGAGACCGTTTTGTGTGTGTGTGTGTGTGTGTGTGTGTGTGTGTGTGTGTGTGTGTGTGTGTGTGTGTGTGTGTGTGTGTGTGTGTGTGTGTGAGAGAGGCCGTCCTTTGTAATTATTTACCATTTTGAGGTGGAATCATCTTAAACCGGCTGACAAAGATAAGCCAAAGAAGTGCTTTTTGAAGTGGGCTTAGTAATGTTTACAGTGGGCTTAGTAAAGTTTACAGCAGGAAAGTTTACAGAGGAAGCCCTGGGACGCTGGGTCACCTGGTCTCATGGACAGATACTGGGACGCTGGGTCACCTGGTCTCGTGGACAGATACTGGGACGCTGGGTCACCTGGTCTCGTGGACAGATACTGGGACGCTGGGTCACCTGGTCTCGTGGACAGATACTGGGACGCTGGGTCACCTGGTCTTGTGGACAGATACTGGGACGCTGGGTCACCTGGTCTCGTGGACAGATACTGGGACGCTGGGTCACCTGGTCTCATGGACAGATCCTGGGACGCTGGGTCACCTGGTCTCGTGGACAGATACTGGGACGCTGGGTCACCTGGTCTCATGGACAGATACTGGGACGCTGGGTCACCTGGTCTCATGGACAGATCCTGGGACCCTGGGTCGCCTGGTCTCATGGACAGATCCTGGGACCCTGGGTCACCTGGTCTCATGGACAGATTCTGGGACCCTGGGTCACCTGGTCTCATGGACGGATCCTGGGACCCTGGGTCACCTGGTCTCATGGACGGATCCTGGGACCCTGGGTCAGCTGGTCGTGGACAGACTCTGGTCGATATATTGCTGGTGCTGTTCTGTTTAGGATCCCTGCACAGTATATATAGGGCATAGGTTTATTTTCTATTGCATGGTCCATCTGATAACATTACATGTGGTGTGCGTTTGTTCTGTGGAGAGAGAGAGCGTATGATATGTGTTAAGCCAAACAGAAGATTAGCCTTTACATGAGCCTTTTTTAATTGACAGCGGCGATGATAACAATAGCAATTTGCTAAGCTCAGATATGCCAACGCATGCCTGTGTACACGCTCTACACGCGTGAGCGCGGGCTGCGTGTACACCACATCACACCTGTGTTTGGCCAGTCCGACCCGTCAAACAGCCCATTTGTGGTGAATGGCTGATTGAGATCCGTATAAGAGGATTGTTTGTTTTTGTTATCGTAATCGCCGGCAATGCCACGCTCACACAGACAGAAAAGACTAGATGGCACGGGTGGACAAAAGGCCCGTGTTTGCTTTCTCAGGAGCGTTTATGGGCCGTGTGTGAGCGGCCTCTGGCCCCCTGCGGCCCCACCGGGTCCTCGTGAGTGGGTCGGCACAGCCGTAACAACGTTGAGGTTCAGCAACCACGTTGAGGTGTTGTGAGTCACCAGTCGAGAGGGCGTGTGCGTAAGGACGGCCGTGTGGGGTGTGGATGACGCACGTGGTCACGCCCCCGTGCTGCCCCAGTCCGAGCGGCTTGGGGACCCGGTGCAGAAAACGGCCTCATCCGTCACTTGGATCTTTGGACCCACTTCGGTGTGGCGTGGGCCTATCTCAGCTCTCTCTGTTTGATTGACACACGGCAAAGCCAATAAATGGGCTGACATCCTCGCATGCCTCAGAGACGAACGCCGGAGGACTTTGCACCTTCGCCACTCCTTAACGTGAGACGCAGGTAAAAATGAATTCAAACCTTAGACACACTAAACTATATTCCCATCACGGGTCGTGTACTCACGAGGAACTCCATGACCTCTGTTGAAACGCTACTGAAACTTACTACATCAACAAAACTGTAGGGGCCTGGAAGAAAACCACTGACAGTGCTTATTCACCTGCATCTCTCTCTCTCTCTCTCTCTCTCTCTCTCTCTCTCTCTCTCTCTCTCTCTCTCTCTCTCTGCCCATGGCATGGCCTTCAGGCCCAGACGGTGTCCTGGGGCACTGCTCTGTGTCCGGAGCCCAGCTCACAGCACTCCTGCTGGGCCGGCAGCCCGGGACAATGGCCTCGTGCTCCACCTGGGCCGGCAGTGACAGGGCCTGAATGGAGAGAAGGTGTAAGGTGTGTGTGTGTGTGTGTGTATGTGAAAACAGCCAGAGAGAGTCGAGCTCTTTTTACACCCCACACTGGCACACACCCCCATGGGGACAGTCTTGCACACAAAAAACAATGACAACACAAAAAACAATAGGGAGGACTCTCTCTCTCTCTCTCTCTCTCTCTCTCTCTCTCTCTCTCTCTCTCTCTCTCTCTCTCTCTCTGCCCCCCCCCCCCACCACTGCAGGACTGTCTGTCCTTTGTCAAGGAGAGAATGAGGCACCATATCGCTCTCTCCCTCTCTCTCTCTCTCCCTCTCTCTCTCTCTCTCTCTCTCCCTCTCTCTCCCTCTCTCTCTCTCTCTCTCTCTCTCTCTCTCTCTCTATCTCTCTCTCTCTCACCCACCCCCTCTGATACATCGTCTCATCTTGCCCTGTTAGACTCATTTTCTCCGTCTATTACAGACCTACACTTTATGCAGCGTTGCTCAGCAGATGTTAAGGTACTGGTTACACAGATTACTGCCTTGTAGAGGTTGATTATAGTCATATGGTTGCAGAGATACGTATTAAGGGTTGTTGGGGGGGGGGGGGGGGGGGGGGTATTTAGGGCTGTTTGGTGTTACTGTAACGACAGCAGTTATACATCTGACCAAGGCCAGCTGACCTTGCGTCCACATGGGGTGAAGACCCCCCAACACCAACCCCCCCCCCCCCCCCCCCCCAGCCTTGGTGTGGTTCAACATCACACGGGTCTAATGTTTTCCGTCAGGTTTATAGTTACGGGCTTGTTTCTCGTCGTTGGGGAGGGAGGAGAGAGGGAGACAGATTTAATGGACCCTGCTGCCAAGACCTGTCCACTCTCCCACATGGCCAAGAATTAAAGATCGAAAGAGTTTTATACCTGCCAGGAGGGGGGGGGTAGATTCCTCCTGTGAAGAGAAATAAAGATTCGACTTCCTTCAAAAAATTACACTCTGCATGCCATTAATATATTTATATAACTACTATTACAAATCCATTAATTATTGTAAGATTTTGTTTAAAAGATTTTCTTATTAACAAAATATCAGTTGACTCAAATGAAATAACGTTCAGAGTCCAAATGTTGGCCAAGTCCCGCAGATCTCAGAGCCAAACGTTATTCTGTAGTTCTTATTCCTCAAGATACTGCAGGTGGAAATGATACAGAACAAACAGCAGGTCTGTATTTTTCAAACGAAATGACAACTTATGATGTTTGGAATGCGATTTCTTTGGAATCAACTAGACAAGCTGTGATTTAGTGATCAAATCTTTCTGTCTGTTTTCCCTATTTTTCCAAGGAATTTAGACTCTGGTCCAACCCAGTTTGGGCTGTTTTTGGCACTGAAATAATCTCCCGCCCTACGTATGTAACAGAAACCTGACTCTTCCCCCAGAACCGTCTGTCCCGCGTTAGCGAGGCAGGAGCACGGCGGAGGGTTGTGGACGCTCGCGTGTCATCTGCCCCTGTTCCAAAGAGCTGGTCGTGGTTTTCCAGCCGAGGAAGAGATAACGGCGACTTAAAGGACTTGACGGGCCGGGAGAGCCGTGCTGTCCCGCGTTCCTCCGCGTGCCCACGTCTGGACTTCCCTGAGCTCAGAACGGCAGCAGCTGGAACGGGACTAGGCAGAAGTAGCATGTTTCATAAATCGGATTAAAATAAACGAACATTTATCGTATTATCTCCTGAATGGTCACGTGGAACACGTGGAACACGTGGCACACGTGACATACGCGGCACACGTGTAACACATGTCACGCGTGGCACACGTGGCACACATGACACACGTGGCACACGTGACATACGCGGCACACGTGGCATACGTGGAACACATGTCACACGTGGCACACGTTGTACACGTGGCACACATGGAACACGTGGCGAACGCCAGCGTCCAGTCTCGGCTTGTGCATCTGACACTCGCCGTGTTCCCACTGAGGCGGCCCGGGGAGGACCTGGCAGGTGTTTGCCCTCACATAATCCCAGTGGGATTACGCTGGACC
>NW_027506903.1:987267-1044767 GCF_052324685.1 Brachyhypopomus gauderio
GTCTGGGAAGAAGCACAGTATAGCCTCTCCCTCTTGTGTTCCAAAAAAACAACAACCCTACATTAAAGAGACAAAACCATTCTAACAGTGTACACCTCTGTCCGTGTTTGCATTTCAAGTGGATGACTCGAGTGCATTCTGTTGTGAAGGAGTCGTCCATCATATGCTAAGCAGAGGCTATTAGAGGGAGTTGATTAAAACATTCATGTAGTACCTGGCCCTCCAAGGCTGTGAATTAATACTTGTGTTGTATGGCTGTGTGTGTGTGTGTGTGTGTGTGTGTGTGTGTGTGTGTGTGTGTGTGTGTGTGTGTGTGTGTGTGTGTGTGTGTGTGTGAGTATGTGTGTGTGTGGGGGGGGGGGGGGTGTGTTTGTGTGGTGGGGTGTGTGCGTGTGTGTGTGAGTATGTGTATGTGTGTGTGTGTGTGTGTGTGTGTGTGTGTGTGTGTGTGTGTGTGTGTGAGTATGTGTGTGTGTGGGGGGGGGTATGTGTGCGCGTGTGTGTTTGTGTGGTGAGGTGTGTGTGTGTATGTGTGCGTGTGTGTGTGTGTGTGTGTGTGTGTGTGTGTGTGTGTGTGTGTGTGTGTGTGTGTGTGTGTGTGTGTGTGTGTGTGTAATTAAAACAGGATGGTCCTCCTGCATTTTATCATTGCAGATTCAAACTAAAAGCTAAAACATTTAAAAGAAGAGACTGAAATAGTCATTTGATCATGTGACTGGGGGGGGGGGGGGTTATAATCTTCCTTCACATGGTTTTCAAATCTCTAAATATGAGCAGTCGTGTGAACTGGGTGTTGGTTTGAACTCTCAAACTTATTTCTCATATGTGGTTTACAGTGTCCAGGGCATCCACGATTTCACACACTTTCTAATCTTAAATTACACCCTAGATTTGTTTTGATTAAGAAACTGGTAAATACCTATTTATTATTTAATTCATTCACTCATTCATCCCTTTACACTCTGTAGTCTAGTGGGACGCATCACTGAAGAGAAGATTCAGTTAGATCAGAGTCTAGCCAGCAATAAAATTACAAGGAGCAAACCACAGATCATTCTGCCATTTGAAGAGCTCTTTCTCACAACAAGGCCAGACCCAGTTCAGCTCTCATTCTTTGCATCTTGTCATTGGTTTTCCACTTTCTAGGCTGTCCTCAAAGAAAAAATCTAATGCCCAGATCGTTTTTAAAGACCGAATTTAAGACTACTTATAGGACTAGCGCTAGAATAATATTTACGGAGGTATAATATATAATATGGAGTCTCAAAAATGTAAAAAATGTAGTGCTTGGGTTTAAATAAATGTCACCTTAGGCTGTGTGTGTGTGTGTGTGTGTGTGTGTGTGTGTGTGTGTGTGTGTGTGTGTGTGTGTGTGTGTGTGTTCAGTCGCTTCACAGAGGTTACTGTGAAGCGGCTGAGACCTCCTCAGAGATTTTGCTCTGTTATTAACCAAGTTATTTTATTGAAGTGGTGGTGTGCCTGACGCTAAATGAAAGCGGCCGGGGGAATGCGCGCGAGGCGCAGCGGGAGCGCGAGCGTGAAAAGAACCCATTGAGAGGCGCGAGCGGCCTCAATGCCCACGCTTGTTCCTCCGGGTAAACGGGGATGCTGCAATTCCTCTAATGCGGCCGCCGAGGACTTCGTGCTTTAAGTTTATCTTTGTGTCCTGCTCGGACGATCTGACGCCGCCTTTATTCACGCTAAAAGAAATGCCCGATGACACGAATCCATGCTGTCAGATTACTTTGGGAGCGCTTGAGTTGGAGTTTAATGGGGAAAGTGTCGCGTGTGTCTTGTTTTATTTCGACTTTTTGTAAAATGACGAATCTCCTGCAATATAGTTTGGATGTAACCCAATTTTATTGATCTATTCAACTGAACTATGACCAAACAGGCGGGGGGGGGGGTCTTCTTAGCATGAATTAAGCTATATTGCAACGAAATAACAATAGTGTAATGTGAAAATAACTAGATATGCTTCTTCTTCACAAAAACATGTGAGTTCCAGCTCTCATCTTTGGAGATGGTTGCGTCAGTTTTGTGTCCGGGGGCGTTGGGGTGCATCGCCCGGCCCGAGCCCGAAAGATGTGCCTATAGTCCCGGAAGGTTTTCTTTTTTTCTGGAGCTGCCCGGGAGTTCAGCGAGAGGTTACTTTGGGGATTTAATTTTTATGGGCGGTAATTGTGCTCAACGCTGGAGTTTTTTTTTAAAGCGGAGATCAGAAAGCAGAGAAAGGTCGCAAACTGGCTGGTCGATGAACAAATCTGCTTAATTTCATACAGAAAATTAGAAGAGGTAACTGAGTTGGGCATTTTATTAAGTTATATCTAAAATCTGACTATGTCGAGAAGCCCATTTTCTTTTGATGACAAACCTACCACTACTAGCCCATCTGAAATGTTGGTTGTCATTATATATTCGTTTTTAGGACATTCTGCTAACTACAAATCAACTTATGGAATATTATCCAACAACACAAATGTTACTGTCTGTTCAAGACCTTTTAAATGCTGTGTCGCACATACACCACATAGACCTAATAGTTTACTTGAATGAAGAAAATATTAATATAAAATAATTGTTTTACATATATTTTCATATTTTTTTTAGCTTATTGGTATATGCACTGTTAATTGCAATAGAGAGTTAATGCCTTTACCACCAGACACAAGGCATGATGAGTGCGGTGTAAAACATGACAATATAGTTTTGCCTCCACTGGCCACTTTCTCAGTTAATACAATACGTTAATAAACAAGACGTGACATGGGTTGATTAAGATCTTAAACGGTCACTTAAAAATGGAGCGAAACATGCAATCTGTAAATCCGAAAATACAAAACAGGCCCGTTTTGTTTGTTTTGATTGGTGTTATTGTTGTTGTTTGACTTCTTTTCTCCTGCTGAGAGGATTCCCGATGAGACAAGGCGTGCCGAGCGTTCAGAACATTCCTGCTCTTTGTGCGTGGTTCCAAGGTAAACCTTTCCTCCTTCTCCTCGCCTGTTCCCACGCGTGGGCCGCTAGCACGGCGAGCTGCAGGTATGCCGTTTCTTTTGGCAGGTGTCGCTGGGCGTGACTCCCGCGATGAGTCGGCGAGGAACACACCTGTCAACACCTGACACGTCGTAATTCATTCTCTCGCGCCGCGCCGCCTTCACACACACGCATTCCTACATGCGCGGTGCTCGTCCTCACGACACCTCTGGAGGTGCGCTGTGAGGATACGTTAAGCCTTTCACACCAACCGGTTCCGTTTCATCATCAAGCTCCTGTTCTAATTGTACACGATGGACCGTTAAAAAAAGATTAATGGGGGTATCTGTGGATACGTAACCCTTTTTTCTTGCTAGTTACATCCTGAAGCTACCAGAGCTATATTATATCTTGCCATTACACTCGAGGCCCTGGAACTATGGCCAAAATAACTCATGAGCACTTAAGCTGTTATTTATACAGGCCGGTTTCTTGAAAAGCCATCAGACAAAACCGTCAATATAGCAGTCATGCCTATTGCATTTGCTTGGAGTGTGTGTGTGTGTGTGTGTGTGTGTGTGTGTGTGTGTGTGTGTGTGTGTGTGTGTGTGTGTGTGTGTGTGTGTGTTTTGGAAAACAAAGTTAAGTTGTAGGAAATACACCACTCCTGTAGCTCTGTGATGACAAAGATACAGCCTGCTGCCTTGAGTAAACTTTATATATATATATATATATATATATATATATATATATATATATATATATATATATATATATATATATATATATATATATGGAATAGGCATGACTATATTCAGTATATATGTGTTTTGTGTGTGTGTGTGTGTGTGTGTGTGTGTGTAAAAGACATAGGACATGTTTACATAATAAAATCTAGCAATACTGACAAGGCAGTGTGTGTGGTTATGGTTATAATATTGAATATATCATGACATGTTCATAGTGGTCATGGTGACCTCCCACCTGAAAATATCCAGCCAACTGTGGTTGTGTCAGAAATGGTCAGAGATTTACCATTGATGAATAGTTGGAGCACGGCTAACACGGGTTTTATACAGTAACAGATGGAACGTAGTCTTCAGCTGTACATCGGCAAGATGTTTCTAATAAATAAGTGTTTTGAGTGAAGTCAGTATATGTATTCTGGCAGTGTACAACAGCCATGTGTGCACTGTAACAAACACTGAAGTCATGATTCTGAAGTCTGATCATCCAAGCCTGTCATATCCAAACACTGCAGCCTGTTCTTCTGACGATTCCAGGGTTGCCTAAAAATGTCTTTTTTTCCATGTCTTTATAATCCACAATAATAACTCTCAGTCTGGTCTTGTACTCTTTGTGATGTTTTGGCCCTGGGTATTGTACTAATTTGCAAACATGCTAATTTGTCCATGTCTGTTTTCAACTGACCAAAATAGTTCACAACACCCTTTGCAGATGGGCAGTTTAGACTGGAATACAGCTGCCTTGTTCAAGAAAAGGTATAAAATGTAGGCTGAACACTAAATGTAAGTGCAAATTAGAGCATCTAAACCACTGTAGGTGTTGTTGGGTTTTTAGATCATACTGAGGTTGGAGTTAGCATCATTCTGAAGGCTTATTAGACAGTTCCACCACAAAATTTTGACACAAACATTTCAGACTTTATAATCAAAGGTCTTACACTGTGAAGTGTAGTCCTATTTACACACCGGTCTTGAAACCGGATCAAATACTGAAGTGTAAACATGCCCGTTGTGAATGCCACGTAGAATTTTGCTCTTTGCGCTTAAGTTTGTGGCTTCACTTTGTTCCACAACATGGTTGACTTTTGAAACCTAAACCTCGTCACAGTACGTTGTCTCTTGTTGATAACAGACCATCTCTAGAACTTTCCGTGTCAAGCCTTGCCCCTCCTCCAGGTCCACAGCGGGTTTTGGTCGCCATTGTTTGGGATGTCCATCAGTGTCTAAATCACGTTAATTGTAGGGAGGGGTGGGTCTGCACACTATAATTTAAAAGGAAAATGCGCCATATTTAGACAAAATGGTGGTTAAGGGGGCAAATGTAAAGGAAAGGCAGAAATCCGAATGCTGATTGGCTGCGTTTGTGCGAAGAGCCGGGGCCTTTTCACTGGTCGTGACCGTGGCTTGTGATGTGGCTGACCGCGCGGGCCCAATGTGGGCCTGATGACGGGTTCTGATGTGTTCTCTGACCCAGACCATAATGCACGACTTTTGCCCGCCGGAAGAAAATTACAGCCTTCTCAGGAATGTTGCAGTTGTCATTATTTTTTCAGTCTTATAAAACAGGGGAGAGATGTCCCTGCAACCTTGGAAAACACGATGGCATTTCAGAGGGTGTCCGAGGGGAACGTTCTCTTGGGAAATGCTGAGGGCGTCAGAAAGGCAAACCAGGATGGGCCGGTTTGATCCAGACTGCCTTTAGCTGGCTCCATTTCTGGTGCTCTGACTCTTTTGGTGAACACTTCAGAACCATGGTCCTTTGACTGACATGATAACTATACATCCCAGACCCAGATTCCGTCTGGTCCAACACACGGGTCCAAACCCTGTGCTGGAGAGCCACAGGTTGTAAAATTCCAGCTCACCTGATTTAACTCATGTCAGGGCTGAAAAGTATTGAAATGTTGAACTAGTTCGGGGCCTCCACGGGGTTGGATTTAGGCAATCCTACTTAAAGGATTTTCAGCTAGTTCCCATTCACAGTGTAATTTAGTCCAAAAGCATGCTTAATTTGCTGTGGAAAAGTGTTCAAAGTGTCAAAGGAAATTATCTGAATATTGAATGGCGGTTTGCAGACGAGAGACTGAGTATCCCAAGGGCATTGCAAAATAAGGATCAGAGAATCTGTTTAGAGGCGGTGCTCAGAGGTCATTTGCTTACGATGATCTTTGCATTACAAAGATGGTGTGGGGAAACTACCCAAGACTGGTATCAACTTCAGTTCCAAACCATTCTAACATCAAAGTCAAATAAGCTGTCACTAAATACCACCGTTAACCTGCTTATCAAGAGTTTAAAAGGGGAGGAACGTTTGAAAAGGATTGAATGTGTCGAGCAGTCTGACTGCATGGACTGGCTTTACGTCTGTAGCGGAACTTGTTTCACGCAGTAACTTTGATGGGGTTGCTTTCTTAAATATAAACAGAAAAAGGTGAAGAAAACATTCATGGTCCTCTAAAACAGATAAAACATTATCCAAATGCATTAGGATGACTTCATAAAATGTGTATATATAATGTCAATCTGCTTGATATTTCTGGACTTTATTTCTGGGAGCTGAGATAAATAAATTTAATAGGGGCCACACCGCATGAGCTAAATGTTCTGACCATGAAGGTCGACAGCGAGAGTGAATCTGGTTTGGCTGAATGAAACCTCACATCTGGTGAATAACTAAGACCTTACACCATCTCTCT
The DNA here is from genome assembly GCF_052324685.1 of Brachyhypopomus gauderio. Taxonomy (NCBI): domain Eukaryota; kingdom Metazoa; phylum Chordata; class Actinopteri; order Gymnotiformes; family Hypopomidae; genus Brachyhypopomus; species Brachyhypopomus gauderio. The sequence goes on from NW_027506903.1 coordinate 993,683, forward strand.
CTCTCTCTCTCTCTCTCTCTCTCTCTCTCTCTCTCTCTCTCTCTCTCTCCTGCCTGAAAGGCTTTAACAGATGCCTGTGGCAGGTGCCTTTGACTCGTTTTCTGGTTCAGTCCAAAGCCGCAGAAAGGGGGGGGGGGATACCGCGACTCAAATGGAGTATCAGACTCAGCGTCAGTCTGGCCCAGGACAGCCACCGTAGCTGCGGAGACACTCTCTGTAGTCTTCCCAGGCTTGAAGGCCTAGATGAGGAGATAATGATCAGAGAGATATCCCCTGGCTTTCATTGTGTCAACGCTGTAGGGGTCTTAAGAGGCTGTGAAGTGAAGCCACTGATAGCATCTGATTTACACGATCAAAGCTGGAAGTACAACCCTGGGGGCACACTCCTTTTGTGATGACTTCAACACACACACACACACACACACACACATACACATTAATGCACACATGCATGGATGACAGTCTTAAAGAGGTGTTAATGGTGTCTGTCAAAGGACTGGCAAACTCAAGAATAATAATGGACTTGAGGTGAAGCTGTGATTATTATAAAATAATACGAATATTTGATTAAGTGATTAAAGAGTAAGATTGTAATGACTAGATTATTTCTGTGAGAATAATGGGCCAGTAATTTAGCATGCAGTGAGTGTTTAGTAACCGGTGAGAAGACAGAGGTCTTTATGTTGGCTAAAGTTTAATATTAATTTAATATTTAATTTTTATTACCTTTCACTGGTAGAGCATAAACAAATAGCAAACACTAATTTAGAGCAGTTCAGAGGGGATTGTGTAGTTTTGTATCTCTGGCTTACATTAGCTTCATCTGTTTTGTTCCAGAGTTAAACACATTACTTGCCCAACCCCCTTACACTCGATTGATACCTTAAACACAATCCTCATTTTGATCAAAAATCTATTTTTCCAGAATAAGCATCATTATTGTAATTTTGCTGTTATTTGCTGCGTTATAATGTTTACAGACTTTAACCCAGACAAACATTTTCTGATTTGGAAACAGCAGGAAATGAAGGCGTGTGTTCTGACTAATCGTGGATCAATATTGACTCTCCTTCTCCAAGTGAAGGTATCCAACAACATGCCCGGCACGCTGGAGCTCGGTGGAGCGGTGCCCGTGTCATGATTACGCAAACATCCTGTTACCTGGCGTGACCCCTCGTGACCCCTGCCCTGCTGTCTGATCTACAGCGCTTTCTCAGCCGTCATCTAAAATGGGAGGATCGCAGTTTTTCCAAGTGTTTACAGCCTTGGCAGTCTTCCAGATGTTTGACCTGAACCTTGGACCATTTAATTTCAATTATAATGTGAAGAGGTCAAGGAGTTGCCATGGTAGCGGAAAAGGCAGGGAGTACCCTGCCTCCCCCCCCCCACCCCCCCATTCACATGCTGCTGCCATGGCAACTTGGATGATCAAGTTTCGAAATGTTACTGTACACTTGCTCATACTTTAAAACCCCACTGCAGCTCTCGTTAGTGCCTCATTCTGTTACCCGAGCAAGTGTCTACAACTCAAGTGATTCTTTAGCCTTAGGCATTACAACTAAAGAAATCTGAACTGTCATTGATGCTTGTGAGGAAAACCGAGGCCAGAAACAATAACCAGGCTTGGAGATCACCTCCTACAGGTGGTTTGGAGATCACCTCCTACAGGTGGTTTGGAGACCACCTCCTACAGGTGGTTTGGAGATCACCTCCTACAGGTGGTTTGGAGACCACCTCCTACAGGTGGTTTGGAGACCACCTCCTACAGGTGGTTTGGAGACCACCTCCTACAGGTGGTTTGGAGATCACCTCCTACAGGTAGTTTGGAGACCACGTCCTACAGAATTATCTGTGTATTATGACCACTTATAGGAACTTAAAAGAGAAAGGCTTAAAACTGGTTGAATCACCTGTATAATGTGTGTGTGTGTGTGTGTGTGTGTGTGAGAGAGAGAGAGAGAGAGAGAGAGAGAGAGAGAGAGAGAGAGAGAGAACAGGCTCAAACATTAATGGTCACAACCTTCACCATCTTTGTTAGCTTGTTTTGCTTTTGCTTCATTTACTTCAGTACATGCTGTAATTTTCTTGAATTCGACCTATCAAAGTGGTTTCCAGGAACATGGACCCAGGAAACTTCATCACTTCCCTTTTACACACTGAAGGTAATGCATGGACGAATAAGGTTAGGAAATAGCTAAACTAAACTAGAAAACCAAAGAAATCACTTGCTACTTATCAGCTTTATCTCTCTAATCTCTCAAAGGTCATGTGGTTCCTGTGGTTTGGTTATATACGCGGTATATATATATATATATATATATATATATATATATATATATATATATATATATATATATATATATATATATATATATATATATATATATATGATACAGTGTGTTTTAGCTGGTCTTTTTTTATCTGGTTATTTATCTGATTATTATTCGCTCTGGTGGTCAGAAGGGTTTGATTTCATGTTGAGGACCCTCGTCCATTTCGGCCTCTCCACTGGATGCGAGAGTTGTGCAGGCCCGGTTTTTCGGACCATTTACGTCTCTACAGACCACATTGACCAGGCGTATCGGAGCAAGGACAGGATTATCTCTCCGTGTTACCACGGTGATTAAAAGCAACTGACAGACAAGTCATGCAAATGTGGGATCTCTGGATGAACCCCAGGACTGACCGAGTGACCGGCTTGTCAGATCCAGAATCCGAAGTATGCCCAGTCTGCTGTTATCTGCCTGAATATGGCCCTTAGCCCAAGTGCTTTAGCCAAGGGTGCCTCTGCTCCTAGGTTGAGCAACACCATGACAGATTCCTATCATCAAATAAAGTGAGGCGGGGATGGCATATAACCTGTATTGTGTGAACAACAAGGTTTATATATTTGCACTTGTAGACTGTGGCGCCTGGTGAATAAGGTTCTCTGTGTCTGAACTTCCACACCAAGCAGGTTTATCCAGGAAATACTCTGGAAAATCTGTATGTTGGAAGAGGAGTTCCGAGCAGGGTATTCTTTAAGCTCAATACCCTTCCCTCATAAAAGACCGCTTTTTTTCAGCCATGTGGGTAAACCCCAAGATTAGGGTGCTGGATTATAAATAGCCTTTTTGCAGACCACGTTTGAGGAGATCCTCCTGATGTGGGTTGGATTTTTCTATTTTCGCTTTACCCTTGAATTTTGCCTGACCAGAGTAATATCTGTTACCCCTCCGACCAACCTCTCAAACGTAATTACCCCATCCCATGCAAGTCATCTATAGATTGCTAGTCTCTTTGTGTATTATCCTAACGGCGATGTCTGAAGCGGGCCGCGGGGTGGGGGGGGCATCGGTGGTGTCGCAAGTGATGCTCTTGTTCATGCCAAAACCTCATCAAATGAAAACCATGTGTCTTGGGGGGTTATTTTTTGCTGGGGTTCGGGGGGCTCGTCGCACTCGGACGGCACGCGGCCGCGTTTGGGGTGCGGTGGTGGTGGGGGGGGACGGTGGTGGTGGTGGGGGGGCGGTGGTGGTGGGGGGGGGGGTATGGTGGAAGGACACATGTCGCACAGGCGGTTAACTTCACTACGTGCTGGAAGAAAGACTTATAAAGGAAACAGATGGGGAGAGGGGTGGGTGAGGGTAGTGAGAGGAAGAAAGAGAGAAGTGTGCAGGGATGGATGGATGGATGGATGGAAAGAACATTGTAAAGAGTCTAAGGGTAACCGATTCCAAAGATGTGGTATAAGAGGGATTGTTTAGGTTCTTGTCAATGTTGCTGTTGTGGTTTTTCACATAGAGGGAAGCCGAACCTTTTTTGATTTATTCTTTCAGAACAGGCTGGTGGACATTTTACCGTGGTCATTATTCATGCCAGAGTTGATTTAAATCTGTAATTATGTCATGACTGGCCTGCTCACCGTCATTGTTGGAGAAACCAGATTGGCTTTGCTTTACGCGAACATAAAACTTGTGGTAGGACAATCAATTTACGTTCGTTGTACATTTAAAACACCATTGTGAATCACCAAAGAGAGATCAGTGCGCTCGTGTCCAGTCATAGCGAGGGAATGAGACGAACAATGGATCAACCAAGAGAATGCAAAACACATCTGTATTCTTAAGCGAGTGGCGTGGCTGTTCTCAGCTGTGCAGACATGAGACATGAGAATTAGACTAGAGTAATAATACTATTCCACACAGGAGGCCTAACAGATACAGGTTGGGGCAGTTATACACACGTTTCAGTTTAATGCTGAACGTTTCACCACAAGGACCTTTCACTTCTTTTCCATCTCACTAGTGCTGAAATGTCATTCCCTCTTAGTCTGGAAAAGACTGAGCGTCATTATGTCAGCTAACCGCTCAGAGCACGGACTCCTGTTCTTTACAACCTTATATTTTTTGCTTCATAAGTGCAGTCGGTTTGGTCCGTGAAACTACGAAACGCTCATCAAAGTGCCGGAATTCGTACCGATCCCAGACCCTGGTGTCACTTGCACTCGAGGGACACAGAACCCCCTGGACAACTAATTAGAAAGAGGCCAGTGCTGTCCATCTGGGACGCGGAGGTCTTGAGGCTTGCCCCTAGCTAGCGTCCCTGATGTCAAACACATGTGTCCTGGGCACAGTGCAGAAACAAACAGGCCTATTTTGAGGCCTGGTTAGTGCACTGCGTCCCCACGCCGCCTGTTTGCAATCTTCCAGCCACAGTGGCTTTCTGCGCCGTCAGTAATTCACGAACGTGGTCGGGCCAGGAATCCGGCCTCCGCGCGGCTGTTTTGCTGTTGCTATGCACATGTGCTAAAATATCGCTGTGTCTTTTTCTTCTTGTACTCTTTTTTTTTTATGAAAGGTAGAAAAATAAAACAAGATCTGCCATAGAGATCCCACAGCAGGGAGGTGATCCAAAATGATTCCCAAACTATGCTGTAAAGCATCCTGGATTGATTACATTTATCCAGCAAGAAAACAGGTTGTGGGAGACGGGGCGGCATTCTTAAACTGTTGTGTCCCCCCTCCGCCTTCCCCCAACCAAAAAAATAATAAAATCTGGTGGCCCAGGGGAGATGGAATTAGGGGTTTTGACAAGTGAGCACCACAAGTTCAGCTGTGGAAGAGCTCAGGGATTCCAGATACAGACCACAGGCCCAAGACCCATCATAATAAGAGCCGAGCCCTGGACGGATGGCCCGAGGGGAGACGGGGGGGTGGATTTTGCCCAAGGGCAGCAGGCTCTCACCCCCGGTCATCCTTGTAAACACACACGGTCCCTTGTCCAGTGAATTCCTACCCAGGTTTAAACAGAGATGAGCTCTCACAGGGATCTACCTGCAGAAGCGTAAACTAAGACGACGACAACAGGGTGAGTACAGTTAAGAGTTATTTACAGGACACAATGGCCTTTAAATCCCAGTGTGCAGTGTATGAATATCAGGTGGGCCCGCCGTGCAATGGTGAGAAGCCCTGAATACATTAAAATGGTTACAGAAACCTGTGTCAGGTTGTTGCTGTTTGGATTAATGATCTAGGTTCTGTTTAAATCCAGGTTAAAGGTCAAGTGGTGTGGGAGATGTATAGTATCATACAGTCAGACGTACAGTTTCATTAAGTCTTGTAGGCTGTGACTTTATATAATTTCATCCAGTTGTCACGGGGGCACGTCAAACATTAGCCGTTACATGGTGTTATGCAGATTACATAACAGTCATTAAGGAATCATTATTTCTTTCACAACACGTGTGCATGTGCGTGGAAACATACACAACCCGTGTTGTAGCAGGGCTCACCCAAGAGACGTTTAAGGACATACAGTACATTTGTATGAAAACCTGACTGACAGCAGGTCGGTCAGAGTCATGCGGCTTCTTCCTTTAAATGTCCAACCTGTTTGGTTACACAGAACATCAGAGCGTACCTGTGTCTGTCTGGCATCTCGCCTCTGGGCAAACATTCCTTCAGGGTTATCACTGCTTTATTTTCCATGAAGAAACCCAACGCTGTTTGCAGATTAACCCACCTCCCCCCCCCCCCTCCTCGTTACGCAGCAGACAGAGGTGCGTCGTCTGAGAGGAACGTGCTGCCATGGCGATCGCCCCTGCAGGTGAGGCCCAAGCCACGCCCCTCCCTTGTCACCGGCCTGCATCACGCATGCCCCCAGGCCCCTCCCAGTCCAGCTGTCGCCATGGCAGTGGCTTGTGAAAACACAAACAGAATGCATGGAAACCCAGCAAGGACGTGAATGACCTACTTGAGTGGAATCTTTGACACAGAAACAGTCAATCTGGAGGTTGTTGCTACGTCAGTGTGAAGCCGTGTGAAAGGTGTTTCACATGAGGCTCACACCACTGCTTTCTGAACCAGCAGGAGAAAGACTGACAGAGAATGTGTCTTATGTTTATTGATTAGGGATTTATATTTATTGATTAGGGATTTCCAAATCATATGGAACATATTAAAACTATAACAGGAACACAAGAACACAACTGCATGTGCAAAACACACAGATGAGTTTTTTGCTTAAATAAATAAACATTTAAAAATGCTGATTGAAAGAGAACATCTGTAAACCTATAATAAAGTGGATTAACATCAGCACACTATATGTCACTGTATATAATGCATCAGCCACACACACACACACACACACACACACACACACACACACACAATCTCCTCATATGACATTTCAAGGGTTGCCCCATTGTAAGCAGAAACTCTAAACTTTACACTACAATTCCGGTTTTTCAAATGGCATATTTTCTACTCGCTGGATGCTTTCAGAGCGACTCGTCTGCTGTAGATCATCTGTGAGCGCAGGTAAAAGAATTCTCTGGGTCTGATCTCAGGACTCACCACTAAGACGGGGAGCGACCAGCCTTTTGACGTCATGGTGGAGGTCAGGTTGTTCTCCAGGGCCTCGCGCGACGGGGCTTCCCTCTACGATTACAGGTTGCTAGGCTGCAGGTGTCAATCACAACGGGGGGGGGGGGTTGGTCTGGAGACGCCGCCCCTTCGCGTGACTCGGTGAAGCGCCACGTTGGACCAATATAACACAATATCGTTAATCGGTGTCGGTTTCACAACGTCTCAAATCAGTCAGAGAACGCAAGCTTGTGCAGTGGCCCGACGCACTGGGTTCGTCAGGTGCGACATATCTGGCAAACGACATTTTACTGCCCCCGGTTTCGTAACGTAGAATAAAGTGTAGTACGAGGGGAACTGGACCCAAAGCGGAGGACGGAGCCACCATAAACGAACGTAATTCACCGTCAAGTGCTTAAACACGTGCGGATTTCGACATTTCATTCCTTTTTTCGCTCGTCCTCAAAGGCAGACTTTACAAAAACGCAGTGACCTTTCCCTCTCAACACACGCCAAATTCTGCCTTTTGCCAAGCATCACAAAAAGCGTTTTGCCAAGGAAAGTTCCGGTCGGAGCTCCAGTCGGCTCGTTTTGCAGCTCGAACCGAGCCATTTGGCCCGCGGCGACTTCGCATTTCTTGCGGTTTTGTGTGCGCGTGCATGAGAACGCGCGTGCGCGAGGACGTCGCGAGAGTCATGGTGCTGCGCGCGTGGGCAGGTTACGTGCGACAGGTAGATACCCTTATCTGTTCTTGTAAGTTTTCTCGCCCACACACTGGAAGCGACGACAATGAGTTCAGCTGTTTTTCATCTTGCAACCATAGCAATGCAGATGCACTGGACGAATCATGATATACCCCTGATTCCTGGCTGGCCCTTGGCAGGACGTTATTGGGTTTTTTTTTTGGACATGTATTTCAGGGAAATTCTAGTGGAATCTCTCCCAACCTGCTGTGCTTACACAAAGGTTCCTCTAACTTGGCCCACAGCAGTACAAACACATTACCACTTGGCATTCACTACCACAAATACCGTGGAAGTTTCATCTGTAAACTCTGCTATGGTTATACGACCTCACCACCAACAGGCTGTTTACATTAAAAGCCGTGCAGCGGAGGTATTATGGCTTTGTCCTTTCAGGGCACAACTGTGTTTATCCTTTAAAATTATTAGTTACAGAACCCATAGTATGGTTCTAATGGTAACAGGGTCAAAAAGTGATTAGTAAAAATTAAAACCCAGCTTGTGCTGCAGTTGAAAGCCCATTGTCATGGTAATAAATACTAGCATGCTTGTGTCAGCGACCCCTGATGTCAGTGTGAGAAAAGAGGTTCTGGTGTTTATTCTGAACCTTTTACGGTTTTATGAGTAGTATTGTGATGGAGCTTTGTGTCATCATTGCACGATGGTTACTGGAGCTTGGAGTGTGAGCTTTTGACAGTTGCAATTACGTAGGCACGGATCCTTCTCCCTTAGGATGAAGAGGTGAGAATGTCCCGCGTCCTGACGGGATCTCGGGTTGAGAGCAGGGCCTCGGTCTGGGTCACCTGGACGTGTCATCAGCAATAGGAGAAAAGGTCCAACGCAGGAGGTGAAGGAGTACATGAGACCGGCTCCCTTGTGGCACAGGGGTCGAAGGTCACAAGGGTCACATTTAGTCAAGAGTGAGCAGGCTTGGACAGACCGTGCTTTGGAGAACACCAGCCCTCCCTTCCACACCTTGTAAATAATCATTTACATTGATACAAAATGCAATGTTAAAGATGCAGAAAAGCACACACTTTTAAGAATTCAGGGGACACAAAGAAATTAAAATGCAGATTGTGTGTCTGTCACCATGAACCTCTGATTGGTTTGGAGTGACCACAGGATAAACAGTTTGGCTATAGGTTAGGAAGACTGATGTCATCATTAGGCCTACGGTCAGTACCAGGTATGAGATCGTCCATATGCTAATCTTTTCACACAACGTTAACCAATCCAACATCAACCAAACCTAAACTCTTGACTGTCAGGCCCATAATTATGATCTTTTGTACTTAACGTTAGCATTTTGCCACGTATATCAGCGTCTATGATCACCTTGTGTGTGCGTGCACACTGGCAGCATATTGACCTGACCTAACCTTACCTTGGGCTCTCAGCCAAAGACACAAGGTTGTGGAAAACAGGTTTCACTGATGGTACAACTTCACACAAGGCAAAACAATAAAGAAATCTAATTTGCATAGCAGAAATGCAGTTCGGTTATTATCTAGAGCAAAACTGGCTCCTACAATGACTGCCACATTAACAAGACAAATTAAGTCCTGTCAGTCAAAAGTCCAGAATGTGAGCGTGAGCGTGGGCAGATGTCAGATGTTCCTCTGTCCAATTACATCATGAACAATAAAAAAGTCTTTATGTATTGTGGATTCTGGTCTTCTACACACTACAAACCCAGGAGTTAGTTCCAGGAGACACAGGAGTGAAACACCTCACAACGAAAGACATCACAAGCTCCAAGCTGCTGTTGTCCTGTGGCCGTGGAAGGTTCCAGAATGTGCACTGATGACCTCAAGACAGACACGAGTCCAGCCATGCGTGAATAATGGCCTGTCTGAGAGAGATCACGCCACAGCAGCACGACAGCGGCTGCTAAGTGTGTGTGTGTGTGTGTGTGTGACCTGAGACATTCTTTTAAACTTCCCTTGCCGTTTCGCAGGTCTAACGAGGGCCGCAGGAAATGACATCACAGATGAACGCCTGGCGTTCCCACACTCAAGACACGACTGTCTCAAATGAAAAGATCCTTAAACATGAAAGTACTTTTGGCAGTGAACTGTCAAATGTGCAATTTGAGCCTGTAAAACACAAAGAACAGAAACAGATGAGGTAATCGGCCGCGTGCTAAACCACACCCACTCCAGCGCCTGCTGACGCGAAAGGCTCCCCGTACACGCATCAGTGTAACATTACCCAAAAACGAGCACCTGGGAGGCCTGTGTTAGGACAAGGGAGGCGTGACGTATTGTGAAAAGAGGGATTTTATTTCGCTTGAAGTCTACAGACATCAGTTACACAGAGACATGAGAAGTCGGGGGCGTCCCGCTTGGGTTGCACGGCCGACTGCAGGGCGTCTGCGTGGTCTGAGCAGTTTCTCCTCGCAGGCGAGAGGGTGGAGGTTGAACCGTCTGCACAGTCACACGTGAGACCACCGAGACGTACACGTATACATACAAATGGTGTGGCTAGCCTGGAGGAGTGTGTGTACGGGGGGGGTCACAGCATGTCCCACATCTAGACATGGCACAGCAACAGTGCAGGAACGCAGCTCCTTCTGAAGGGAAGGAGTTCCCCTTCAACGCGCAGAATCGTGAGGCGGCGTTTGTGAGCTTGGCCGTAAAACACGTCACGTGACCTCAAACGCCCCAAACCCTCCTCTACTCCTTCAAGTAATACTGAACACAAAACAAATACTTGAAAAATACCTAATAAACACAGTAAGACCACCACAGACAATATTTGAAAATACAGTCAGAGAATACTCAAAAAAAAAAAAAAATTTAATGTTTAGATGATTGACCTGCTTGTTGTTTTTGTTTTTTCCAGGCTGCAAACATAGCTATCAAACACATTTACTGTAACCGTAAAAACCAGGATGACCCTCACAGGACCAGAGTAACTTTAGACTGGTTTAACACCAAGTACTGGCCCCCAGGAACCGACATCGCCCTCCAGATAGCTAGCATGATCAGAAATGTGTGGGCAGGACAGAGCAGGTGTTCGCAAACATATACAGATGTGTACAAAAGCACTGTACACACTCACACACTCACACACACGTAAACGCAATATGCAAACGGCTTCAGATTGGTTAAAAGAGTTCTGTGACTGGGTTGTACTGCGGGGGCGCTAGAGACGGGCTTGAGTGACAAGAAGTAACTGCTGACTCGGGCACACACACACACACACACACACACACAAAGTGACAGCTCAGGGAAAGACCTGCTGTGATGCTGCAGTTTGAAGGACTTCTCAAAGTAGTTCAGGGCTCGTACACGACACGTGACCATCATGTCGTTGGCGACACGTGATCAAACGCGGGGAAAGCGGCAACGTAGGTCGTTGTGTTTTGAATCTAGTGCGACCACACTTTAAACGTCGCCCGTCGGACGAAGAGGATTAACAATGACTAGCTGACTATGGATTTGGCACCTGAATGTGCACCAGCCCCTCCAAGCCCTGCAGGGAAACCCCGAGTCCCGATCCAGAAAGCAGCACAGACGGAGACGGCAAGAGAGAAAGAGAGCAGATGACTGAGATGGAGAGAGAGAGAGAGACAGGCGGAAAAATGTGAGAGATCCAGGCGCGGACCGAGTCCGGTTCACACCACAGGAGACAACTGAAGTTCTACTGGGTCCGGAGCTGATAGTCTGTGAAGAAACAAGGAAATGAGTGAGGCTTAATTAGACCGTTCACAACAGCAGGACATTTGGGGTTGGGGGGTTGGAGGTTGGGCGGGATGGTTTAAAAAGTTAATTGTGACAGCTGAGCTTTCCTGCCCGGCCATCCAAGAAAACAAAGCAAAATAAGACTGGGTGTGAGTGAGGAGATAACCTGATGATATTGGCTTAAACACAGGATATGAAGTGTGGAGCACAGATGACTTGGAAACAGGAGGCATCTGCTCTATGACTATACTGGCAGAAACAAATTATAATAAAGACTACACATTATAAAATATAATAACTAAAGATTAATCACACAACTTAATGCACTTTGTGATATACAAGTCACTGCTAGATGGTTCAGAACCTATTCCGATAATCCACATTTCACTTCTCAATGTGAACAACCAATAACGTGAGCCGACTACAAAGTTGGTATGAGAAATTACACGTGAGTGCGGAGAATGTACAGAACGTGCCGTCTTAACGCAGTTCCCCCCAGCACGCTCACCACAGGTCCTCTACAGGGGTCAGACCTCCAACTCTCAGAAACATCCTCTTTCCACAGAATTATTTCATCTCAACTATCTCTCATTCGACTTTTACCAAATTGCCTAATTGTTGCCCAACACCTGCAACAACTCTGAAAACAATGACATAGAGGCAGAGAAAGTTAGTGTGAGAATCAGTGTGTGTGTGTGTGCAGAGGCAGGATGTGTCTGTGGAGAAAAGCTTCATGCAATAAAGAGGCAGGGGGGGTATATGGGGGGGGGGGGGGGGTTTACAAATGATTTGCTGTGTCATTTAAACTAATCATAGAAGGCTGTGGACTAGAGGTTTGCCTTTGCAGCTGGGTTGGGCTCTGGACGGGCCTCTGGCTGCAGAGGGATGGACCATCAACTCACCTCCATTCTGGGTGATGTATCGTACCCATGGCAGCGCCTGGTATCCACTCTTCTCAATGATCTTCAGGTATCGCACCTGTCCAACACAGTGGGGAAAACCAAATGTGTGATGTGCCATGGTGCCACAGGTTGCATCTGCGTGAACTCACGTGTCGATCGAATGTTTCTGGGACGATAAATGAACCAAACTTCAGAAAGCACAAGGCTTTGAGTTTGCAGGCGCTGATGGAGGTCAGAGGAGGGTGGGGGTGAGGGGGTGAGGGGGTGGGGGTGCTACAGGCACACTGGCACCGGAGCCTGGGAAAACAGGCGACCGGAGGAAGCGTTTGAAGAAGTGAGATTGAGGAAATGGCATCTTTTTCTCTCCACATCGAGCTATTGAGCCACACGCCGTGCCCCGAGAAGCTGCCGTTGCATCACCACCACGCTTGCACAATCTCGCCCGGAAAAAACACGAGCGCTGGCCGCGTGGTGGAGCCGTGGTGGAGGGCTGAGGGAGGGAGAGGGGCCTCCCGGGCCTTTCGGGCCAGTCCCGGGCCTTTCGGGCCAGTCCCGGGCGGTTTTAGGGTATCTGGCAACGTTCGAGAGATGTTTTCAGCAAGAGGTTTCTCCTGAAGCACAGGCATGGCGACATTTGAGGGCCTGCTTCTGGCGCTACCGACGGGCAAAAAAAAAAAAAAAAAAAAAAACCCTCCCAGTCCTCCCGGCGTTCGAAATGGCAACAAAGCCTTTCTGAGAAGGAGTTCCACGTTCTCAGTACGCACCGGAGTTTAAAAACAGCATCATCTCAGGACTATTTCCAATCAGGGCTGAAGGAGAACCCAAGGTCACCTCCGTGGAGCCTCGCTGGCGTGCGGGTCGGGACTGGCCCAGAGCGTTCACGGGCGGCCCGAGAAGGTCGGAGCAGCGCCACCCTTGGGTGCAGCGCGCGCTATTTAAAACTTAACAGGCCTCCCGCCGGGCCTAACCCCGCCGGGCAGGGCCGGGGACTGGCACGGCCACCAGACGAAGATGGAAATATCTAAGTGCAGCTTTCTCTTCGTGGGCTTTTTTGGGCCGGGCCGGACAGGTCCTCGGGCGACTGGGTTCGGGACTGGCTCCTGCGGGGTTAGGTAGGACCGAGTCGGCATGGAGTGGCAGGTTTGCGGGGGGGGGGGGATGGGTGATGGATAATATGGAGGTGTGACCTGTGGTTTCACTCAGAGAGGTGGACCGTGCTTGCTAGAATTCAGCCCACGAGACAAACGCAGGTTCACTGTGTGCAGCACTGAAGGTGACTTTGGCTCTGTGTGTGTGTGTGTGTGTGTGTGTGTGTCGCGCGCGCGAGTCTGTCTGTCTGTGTGTGCGCGCGTGCGCGTGTGTGTATGTTTACTGTGCACCGGTCTCTCATTAGTGTGGTGTATCCTAGTAGACATTGTGGTCTACAGAGCATGCTCAGAGTCAGGAGACGGACCGCTACACTGTCACCGTCCAAAAAGTCACAGACATGCAGTCTAGTTACGCTCACAAGCACACACACACACACACACACACACACACACACACACACACACACACACAGGCCAGTGTTTGTAAAGTCCCAGCTCAGTATCCATGCCTCTGCCTAACAAGGGTGCTGACTCAGTATTCTTCATTTGGACCTATTCGAGTGCCGAGCGAGGCCCTGTAAATCAACGTCTGAACAAGCACGTGTGCCTCTTTCGTACAGCAGGCCCGACGTAGCTCAACCACCTGGTCGGCTCCATAAGCCTTCTGGTCCTGGGAGGTAGTTGGTTTTTAATGGAGGTAGATGTACGGTGTGTACAGGAGGAACTCCTCTGATGATGTGAGGAGATACAGGACAAGTGTCCCTGGAGATGCCGTGGGGATTCTGCCGTCAAGCCAGACCACAAGGCCCCTTTTTCTTCTTAAAAAAAATGTGTTTATAAATCGTGTTTCGGTCAATGGGGGAAAATTACAGGCGTCTGGCAGGCCAGGCTGTGGCGGCGAGACCGATTAGCGGCTGGAGTGACATCTCGGTGTGAGAAGCTGTCGCCGACCGCAGTCCGGACCGGCCGGACCTGTGCCGGCTCTCAGGGGCACAGAAGCTAAGCCGATCTCTTAAAACGGCACGGGGAGTTCGAGAGCCAGGACACCGGTCAGGCTCTGAACTGTGGACTCCCACGGTCGTGGAGAAACGCCGCTAAATTCAGCCAGGCCAGCGAGCCGAAATAAACGCGCCACGGCCGTCTACGAGACACCGCGTGAAAAGAGTGGGTGAGTGTGGGTGTGTGAGCGTCTATTCGTGGGTCCAGACGAGGGCTCCAGTAAGCGGGCGGCCAGAGCTCCCCAGAGCCAATCAGCCCCCCCCACGGCCGCCTGCCGGACAGGACTTGGGCGGGACCGGCAGGGACGACAGAAATCACCCGCCACTTCGAGGAGAGATAGAGAGAGAGAGGGAGGGAGAGAGAGAGAGAGAGAGAGAGGGAGGGAGGGAGAGAGGGAGAGTTGGAAGGGTTATCAAAGCTTCCCTGAGGTTTTTTTTCATCCCGTTTCACTCTCACGGGAACACAGCAGTTAGCTAGTTCACCCGAGAGACAGCTGCCACGGCAACCTCGCTGACCCCAGGTACGAGGTCATCGCCTGGAGGGAGGGGCCAGTAAAGACCCCACCCCCTGGCATAGACACGCCCACAGAAGACCTCCGTAGGGCCTAATACAGTGCAGGACTGAGCAATGGAAAGATTAGGTCTTACTGTCCAACGCCGAAAACAAAAGAAAAAAAGTAAATTTGATCATCCCAAAAAGCAGCTGTGAGGCTTTAGAGGAAAAAACAGCAATAAATGGAAAATTGGAAAAACGGAAAAATTAGGAAGAGGAAATCTCACATAAGTTAACTGCTTAATTAGATTTGACAAATGACCGAGTTTTCCCCTCATAATTCGTGTCATTGGGGCGTGTTGGGGGGGTGGAATCAAGTTAAATGAGAGGTTCAGCCACTTTGAGTTCCGTGTGGGATGTTTAATACAACTTAGTCCACAAAAGAGAGGAAATCTCCTCATTTCCCCCATTCATTCACTCTCGCTCAAAATCATATCACATCAGAACTAATCACATTGGAACAGCACAGGCAAATCACACGCGCACACACACACACACACACACACGCACACACACACGCACACACACACGCACACACACACACACACACACTGCACCCGTCCTGAAGAACTAGGGAGAGAGCCGGGGCACGCAGAGTTCACACACACACACACACAATATATATATATGGGCCATATATGTGTGTGTGTGTGTTATATATATATATATATATATATATATATATATATATATATATATATATATATATATATATATATATATATATATATATATATATATATATATATGCACACACACAGCATTTACAATATACTTACTGCTTGGAATCTTCAGTGAATATTTTAGATTTATATTCTATACATATCTATATTTCCAGATTTTAGATTACATGTGTATCTACACTGATAGTTTCCAGATGTTAAATGCATCTATATTTCTGTATTCTAGATTCTATGAGTGTCTATATTTCCAGATTCTCTGCTGTAGAAATGGTCAAATATGTTTGTGTATGGCTGTTAAAGCACTTGATAAAACACACACGTGTGTGTGTGTGTGTGAGTGTGTGTCCTCTCTATGTCCACATCTGTTGTGGGTGTGTGTATATTTAACTTATGTATCCAAGACATTGTTTTGCTTGTGCATGTGTGTGTTTTTAGATGTAACCTGTCACCCAGACACAAAGCAGTTCAATCACGCTACACACACAACCTCCTATCAGTCAAACGTGCACGCCAGTCTCGGCCCACGCGTTCTCTCACGCGCTCACACACGTTCACAGGTGCCCACACACACATACACACGCACGCGCGCTCACACACGAGCACGCGCTCACACACACACACACACACTCATGCCCGTGTGGTGGTGATCACGATTCGACCTCACATAAGCGGTGCCAACCGTTCCCCTGTCCAGATGCAGCAGCGAGACTCCTCCCACCTCCTCGGTCCCGCCCATCTTCTCTGTCCCGCCCCCTGGTACCACATCTCTCCCCGAGACCCTGTGCCCACCTGCCTGCCCTCTCCTCTGGCTTTTAATGCACTGAACATAGATGAGAGAGTTGTCAGAATCTAAGCACCTGTTACGCCGCTCTCCGGCATGCGGTCCACACACACACACACACACACACACACACACACACACACACAAACTGTGAGACCTCTGGAAACAACACAATGTACCATATGCACCTCACTGCACATTCATATGGTTATGTGTTACATGGTTATATGTATGGTTATGTGTTATGGTTATATGTATGGTTATCTATACGCCATTTCATACACGAGTGGGTTGCTCCTTTTTACATTAGATTTAAGCACGACTGCACAAATCAGCTATTTCAGATGCTGATGGTAGTAGTTTCAGAACTGGCCGTATCAGATTTAGACATTCAAGCCCACTCAGGACTGAGCGCTCAGCTGCTCAAGCAGCTGGTTGGCACTGCCATCTAGTGTTGGGAGACGGAACTGCGGGAGATGTGCTTTGGCGCCATCTAGAGTCAGATAAGGGAAGAACCGAAATCCTATTTATCATTGTTCAGAAAGTGTGATCTACAGAGGAGGAGCTGCAAATTTAATTACATATTACACAAGTACACACACACACACACACACACACACACACACACACACACACACACACACACACACACGCGCACACACACACATACACACAAACACACACACTCACACACACACACACCTGTATTCCGGAGGTGGTGAAGTAGGGGATCTCAAATTTAACACTGATTGGTGGTTTTCCCTCTTTATCTTCTGCTTCCACACTGGGCAGGCCGAAATGGGCCCTCATCAGATACTCCTTACCCCCCTGAGGGGCGGGGCAAGAGGAGGGGTGGGGGCGGAGACACAGAGCAAGAGAAGGAACATGAATTCATTTGGAATTGCATTTGAATTCAGCCAATGGCCTTACACTGTATCCCCACCAATGACTTATCTGTAACCCACTCTGAGAGAGAGAGAGAGAGAGAGAGAGAGAGAGAGAGAGAGAGAGAGAGAGAGAGAGAGAGAGAGAGAGAGAGAGAGGCGCTGCATGAGTGTGCACCACACACTCACAGGGAAGGACTTGATGGACCAGATGATCTCGCTGTTCTCGGGGACCCACTTGACGCTGCCCACGGTGGTCTTGAACTTGGGCGAGTCGGCGTCCGTGGGCACGGGGATGTGGATCTCCACGTTGTTGGCAGTGGAGCGCCGCTTGAACTGCGACTTGGCCTGAGAGCGCGCGAGAGGGGAGATTAGCACAGGCGCCACGCTCACCTCTCCCACGCCTAGCACTGAACCCTGGGGAACTCCTCTGGGATCCACAACACAGGATGTTAAAGTTATGCCTCCACGACACCACCAAGGGCATGAGAAGAGTAATCCAGCAGCGGACCACCGGACCAGCGAGAAGCTCGAGGATGAAGAGCAGGAGGAGGAGCGAGGAGAGGTTCTCACCTTTATCATGTACTCGATTCTGCTGTGTGAATGCTTCTCAATCACAGACTCGATCCAGATCAGAGGCTTAACCTGCAAAGCACACCAGACTTCAGCCTCTGTGTGTGTGTGTGTGTGTGTGTGTTGAGCAACACTGCTGCACTTAAAACAACACAAAAATCTTTCTCAGAAAGGACAACGGCGTGTCTTCCGCGCAGCGATACACACGTGTGTGTTGAGGCGGTAAGACATGAGCTCAAACTCTCCGTCCGGCGGGATGAAGGAGATGGTGCGGTCGTTCTCGAAGCGCGACAGACGCACGCACTGGTGGAACTTCACGTCCTCCAGCTCCACCGATTTACTCTTCCCTCCTGAGGACGGCAGAGATGGGCGTTAACGGGCCGGCCCCCCTCCTCGCCCTAACCCCGCCCCCTAACCCCTCCCCTCTGCCCTGCAGGAGGTCCCGGCGAACTCACGTCCGGTGTTCTCGAACAGGACCTTGTCGTTGAGGCCGAGGCGGAGTTCGGGCATGCCCGACAGGAATACGCGCATCTTGATGGAGCCCACAATCTCACTACGCAGGACGTTACCGTTGGCACTCACCTGCAGGGGGCAGTGTGGAGACAGGACGCCGCTTTTATTACAAAACCCCTCCTCCAGGTTCACCCACTGACCGTCTTTATTAGGTACCCTGAGCTTAGAGCTGCATTTTACATGCCCAGTTACAATCACAGACTGGAGTTCATCTTTTAGCAGTAATCATCAGACAACAGGCAATCACACAGCACTGTTCAGTATCTGAAGTTTGACAACTGCTGACCAGGTGTTATTTGTTTGGAGGTGATTAGTGGACAAGGTAAGGCGCTGGTCTTGGGTGGTTCATTAGCTGTAGCAGTAGAGAGTGGACTGCACAAACTGTGCACGGCAGCAGGCGAGCTACAGTCTCTACAGTGTTATTTTGGGCTCTTGTGATTTCTGGGTTTGTTTACATGGGATGTGGAGACGGACGCTCGTACCAGGAGATTGACGGACTCGATGACGTCCAGGAAGACCTCGTTCTTCCTGTACTTAATTCCCTCTGACCTCCATGACACGGCGTTGGTCACCGTGGCGGGGGGCCGCGGGGCGCCCGTGTCCAGCTTGTGACCCTCTTGCGTGATGTATCTGAACAAACACAGGCCACAAAATAAGGCCTTGCAACTCCCACTAAGATCGCCAACTTGGCAAAGTCACCAAAAGATTAACGGAAACAATCGTTCAACAGTCAGTAAGCTGTTCTGAGAACGTGTTAAAACAACAATGAATCCATTCACACTGCTTTAGACCACAGCCGATTAGCCAACAGGCTCCCCGGGGCTCAGGGTAGCTCCCCCGCTGGGCTGATACTCACTCCTGCAGGATCTTACTGTCCGTCGTCTGCGGGTAACCGAAGTCCATGAGCTCATCCAGCAGCTCGTAAATGATCACGAAGTTATCTCGGATGCTCTCCTCCTCCAGCTCCTTGAAGTACTCGGAGAACACCTGACCAAAAGCCAAAGGGGCTCGTTTGAACCTGGAGCCCAGAGACGTTGTGTGTATTTGTCTGCGGCTGCCGTCACACTCCAGCGTCTGTCTTTAAACGTACCTGCACGATTTTATACAGGAAGGAGAAAACCAACGAGACGCAGGCGTTTTTCTTAGACGTAGCAACCACTGGTGACCAGGGTGTTAAGGGAAGGACAGGGTGAGTAAACACAGCAGCCGGTGTGTGTGTGTGTGTGTGTGTGTGTGTGTGTGCAGGCTCGCAAGAGAAGAGCAAACACACCTCACGCTGCCTTAACAATTCCCCACACATCCAACACTGCATCTAAAGACAATACAGGAAGACCCAACCCAGGGGTCTAATTCTGGAGGATTCTCAGCAGTAAATAGAAGTATACAGTTAAGTACACTAAAGAGAAGTTTACAGATTACAGAAGATAACTATGTATGATATGGTTACATCATTAGAGTCTCAGGAAGTGGTGCGGCTCTCATATCCCAAAGGATCCTGATCTGGTCTTGCGGTCTAGTGCTGATGGTGCAGTGAGGTTAGGGGGCGGGGCAGAGGCGGGATGGCAACAGTGGAGGGGGTGGGGCTTAAAGGATACGGTAGAGGTTGTTGTGTTTAATCCACATGAAGCGCACGGCTCCGTGGGCCAGGATGGGTGACAGCGTTCCCTCCTCCTCCTTATCCATCAGCAACGTCATGAAGTGCTCGATCTCTGACATGTCCACATCGCCGCGGTAGTTACGGCAGATCAGGACCTGGACACACACACACACACACACACACACACACACACACACACACACACACACACACGCATGCACAGAATGTGGTAAATAACGTAAAAAGAAGGCCTTAAACAAGGAGATTTATCCCTTATACTAAATATTACCGGTGAAGACAATCCTTAGCATACCAAAGAAGCTTTCAGGAATTAAACAACAGTGAGCTTGAGCAAGAACACTCGCCTCCGAACTTTAACAATGCAACATTATCGCAGTTCAAGGCCAGACATTTTCCAGACAATGATCAAGCAAAACGTTAAGACTTTCAAAGGACAAAATGCACCCTGACACTGTGATTCCATCAGGCTTAATATGTATCTAATCAACCACAAAAGTTTTACAGTCATGAAAAGCCTTCATAGAACAAGACAAAAGCTGGATTATATGAGATTACAGTAACATGACGTGACTACATATGTCTCTGAGAGCCCCATAACCTAACACATCTCCCTATGATATATACGTACATCTCCCTATGGCATGTGTACATCTCCCTATGGCATATGTACATCTCCCTGTGACATGTGTACATCTCCCTATGGCATGTGTACATCTCCCTGTGACATGTGTACATCTCCCTGTGACATATGTACATCTCCCTGTGACATGTGTACATCTCCCTATGGCATGTGTACATCTCCCTATGGCATATGTACATCTCCCTATGGCATATGTACATCTCCCTATGACATATGTACATCTCCCTATGACATATGTACATCTCCCTATGACATATGTACATCTCCCTATGGCATATGTACATCTCCCTATGGCATGTGTACATCTCCCTATGGCATGTGTACATCTCCCTATGACATATGTACATCTCCCTATGACATATGTACATCTCCCTATGGCATATGTACATCTCCCTATGACATATGTACATCTCCCTGTGGCATATGTACATCTCCCTGTGGCATATGTACATCTCCCTGTGACATATGTACATCTCCCTGTGACATATGTACATCTCCCTGTGACATATGTACATCTCCCTATGACATATGTACATCTCCCTGTGGCATATGTACATCTCCCTGTGGCATATGTACATCTCCCTGTGGCATATGTACATCTCCCTGTGGCATATGTACATCTCCCTGTGGCATATGTACATCTCCCTGTGGCATATGTACATCTCCCTGTGACATATGTACATCTCCCTGTGACATATGTACATCTCCCTGTGACATATGTACATCTCCCTATGACATATGTACATCTCCCTGTGACATATGTACATCTCCCTGTGACATATGTACATCTCCCTGTGACATATGTACATCTCCCTATGACATATGTACATCTCCCTGTGACATATGTACATCTCCCTATGACATATGTACATCTCCCTATGACATATGTACATCTCCCTATGACATATGTACATCTCCCTATGACATATGTACATCTCCCTATGGCATATGTACATCTCCCTATGGCATATGTACATCTCCCTATGACATATGTACATCTCCCTATGACATATGTACATCTCCCTATGACATATGTACATCTCCCTATGGCATATGTACATCTCCCTATGACATATGTACATCTCCCTATGACATATGTACATCTCCCTATGGCATATGTACATCTCCCTGTGACATGTGTACATCTCCCTATGACATGTGTACATCTCCCTATGACATATGTACATCTCCCTATGGCATGTGTACATCTCCCTATGGCATATGTACATCTCCCTATGACATATGTACATCTCCCTATGACATATGTACATCTCCCTATGGCATGTGTACATCTCCCTATGGCATATGTACATCTCCCTATGACATATGTACATCTCCCTATGACATATGTACATCTCCCTATGACATGTGTACATCTCCCTATGGCATGTGTACATCTCCCTATGACATATGTACATCTCCCTATGACATGTGTACATCTCCCTATGACATGTGTACATCTCCCTATGGCATGTGTACATCTCCCTATGACATATGTACATCTCCCTATGACATGTGTACATCTCCCTATGACATGTGTACATCTCCCTGTGACATGTGTACATCTCCCTGTGACATATGTACATCTCCCTATGACATGTGTACATCTCCCTATGGCATGTGTACATCTCCCTATGACATGTGTACATCTCCCTATGACATGTGTACATCTCCCTATGACATGTGTACATCTCCCTATGACATGTGTACATCTCCCTATGACATGTGTACATCTCCCTGTGGCATATGTACATCTCCCTGTGGCATATGTACATCTCCCTATGACATATGTACATCTCCCTGTGGCATATGTACATCTCCCTGTGGCATATGTACATCTCCCTATGGCATGTGTACATCTCCCTATGACATGTGTACATCTCCCTATGGCATGTGTACATCTCCCTATGACATGTGTACATCTCCCTATGACATGTGTACATCTCCCTATGACATGTGTACATCTCCCTATGACATGTGTACATCTCCCTATGACATGTGTACATCTCCCTGTGACATGTGTACATCTCCCTGTGACATGTGTACATCTCCCTATGACATATGTACATCTCCCTATGACATGTGTACATCTCCCTATGACATATGTACATCTCCCTATGACATATGTACATCTCCCTATGACATGTGTACATCTCCCTATGGCATGTATTTCAAGGCATCTGGTCCATATACAGTATAGGCTAAGCAGTGTATTAGGTATTCCTACTATAAAGAATACAGGTACTGCTGCATAGACTACCAACCTTTAGAGGTCAGTTTAAATATTCATTAATTAGACGTGTGATGACCTGGCAGTCACAACCACAGTTAGCTAGTCGGCTAACCTTAGCTAGCGAACCATAGTTAGCCAGCTAGCTAACCCAGACTCGTCATCTCTTATTTGTTTGTTGTAAACATGTCTATAAGATAAAATATATCTTAAGATACAAGATAATAACATATTTGAAACATTAAAAAACACAATACGACCAAAATAGACACAAAGCAGCTAGCTAGAGTAGCATATTAGCATATTAGTAGTCAAGGAGACCGCCCGCCACTTCCCGTTATCTCACCTTGCCTTTCAGATCTAAGACATAAACGGCACTCGCAGACATGTTTGATGTTTAAAATCGCTTCTGGGCGAAGCGACTAGCTGCAAATTTCAGCTATCCAGCTGTCACTTCTGTGTTGTGCGGAGGAAAAAATGTTAACGAATGGAAAACATCGATGTAGGATGTTGAGAAACCTCGAAAATAAGATGTAGAGATTTGGGGCGGTTTTAAAGACGGATGGCGTCGGTTCTATGTCGCCCCCTACGGGTCTGGAGGACGCA
This sequence comes from Brachyhypopomus gauderio, assembly GCF_052324685.1. Taxonomy (NCBI): domain Eukaryota; kingdom Metazoa; phylum Chordata; class Actinopteri; order Gymnotiformes; family Hypopomidae; genus Brachyhypopomus; species Brachyhypopomus gauderio. Next base: position 1,017,032 of record NW_027506903.1, read on the forward strand.
CATGGTTCAAATAAGTTTCCATCATTATGCTTGTCTTCGTGGTGCAATTAATAAACCAAGCTACAATGATTCGTTAATGCAGTTTTATGTATGAACTCTGTGTCCGAGTTTAACATAAAGAGTAAAACAATCGTGGTCATTCTGCAGTGCTGTCTCTGATTGAATACTTTGATTTGGTATGTATACCAAATGTTTACCTTTCAAGTCATGGCTGTCTATTCAAAGCAGGTCTGTTTATTCAAATTCACATAATAGTCTACAGTACTATTAAACTAGATGCCACACCATTGCTGTTTTCATTCCCGACACTAGATGTCACTTGATGTTTACCTTGATTTGTTTGTGTGTGTGTGTGTGTGTGTGTGTGTGTGTGTGTGTGTGTGTGTGTGTGTGTGTGTGTGTGTGTGTGTGTGTGTGCGTGCGTGCGTGCGTGTGTGCGAACATGCAAAATACAATATTTTTATTTTATTTTACCTGTTGTTATCTGTTGTTTGCCTGTAATGTGCAATAACACTCATTTTGCTTTGGGTATTGATAAAGTGTTTAATATTATTACGGTATTACATATTAATAAAGTGTTATTATTCACAACCATTACATTTACATTTACATTTATGGCATTTAGCAGACGCTCTTATCCAGAGCGACTTACAAAAGTGCTACGTAGTTGCTTGGAATCTCCAAGGTAGAATAGATAGTCCTGAACACAAGGTACTCTAAGCTGGAAAAACCACTAGACCAAAGTCAAATGATACCTAACAATTATACCTGAATATACACATCACCTGAGGAAAAAGACAGTAAACAATTCCTATAACCCAATTATACACAATACCTGAGAAAAAGACAGTAAGCAATACCTATAACAAACACCTGAGGAAAGAGACCATAAAGCACAGTAGACGAAAGCATAATTATGCAAAGTGCACTTGAAAGAGGTGGGTCTTCAGTCGGCGTCTGAAGACACCAAGTGACTCTGATGTTCGGACACACAAGGGAAGTTCATTCCACCACCTTGGAGCCAGGACAGAGAAAAGTCTGGATGCTTGTCTCCCATGTGTCCTGGATGATGGAGGGTCAAGACGAGACATACTTGAGGCGCGGAGGGCTCTAGGTATGCATCTGGGTTTTACCATGGCCATCAAGTAAGGAGGAGCTGGACCATTCTTTGCTTTGTAGGCCAACACCAGGGTTTTATATTTACAATCAAAATTTCACTCTGACCCTTCAGCTAGGCCTTTAAGAACCATTTTCTGGATGAAACACTGGTTTAAGGGCAGAAATATCACAGTGAGTGAGAGAGGCTTCAGCTTTCTGACTGCTGAGACTAAAACTTATGTAAGTTTTATCTCATCCATCTGATCCTTTCTACATCAGACCAGGAGGTGTTCTGGCTAAATAAATAAATCGGTTCATACATTATGTTCCCAGAAGAACAAGAAGGCAACACAGATTGAGGTTCTCAGGGTCATGATTAGCTATCCGACCATCTGTGACCCTTGGATATTGGTATATTCACCAGATAATCCGCAGAATGTCTTTGGGGTTTCGCCATGTTTGGACGGACGTTACGTTCAGACTTCAATAAACGTCTGTCTTTATCTACAATAATCCTTTAGTCAATAAACTATAGCCTCTAATTAGAAAAGGCATGTAAACTGCAAATGTGTAGGTGTAAATGTATTTTACAAATTGGACAAACACACGTTTGTAATCCAGTCATTAGGGCTATAATCTCTCCGGGCCCCCAAAGCAACAGAAACATGTGCACGGGCCGTCCCGTGGTTTCTATGTTTGTGTCCGTGTGGTCTGCATGAATTACGGTCCTGTTTAGAGGCGTGTTTATGGAGCCCGACCTTGACTACATGTTGACCTTGAAACACTCTTCGCTGGTTCGACGCCAAACTCCCCAACCGCGCGAGCTCGCATTGTGACATCACGGGGTTCGAACACAGCGCCGGTGAAGATGTGTCTCGAGCTCTTTAGGCGTGGATAGACAGTCATGCTCCAAAATAGAGACACTATTGCCGCAACCCGGGCGGACTGAAATAGACGCGTGGGTTATCATGTCTCAGCGGGGTTTTTTTCCTTCTTGAATTATGAAACCAAAGCGACCAAGTGTCGGGCACCTTAATCTCTTCCCATTGTCTCTCCATGGTGATTTCACCAGTATACACGCAGTCTTTAAACAGAAAGGGTCCTTTGCATTAGCCTTTATTCACTTATATTAGAAAATAAAACATGTGGCTTATTCACATATATTTTTCCTCAGTAGCCTGATGTGTTTTTGATGGAAATATGGAAACAGACCATATTTAAAGCATATGGTGCAGCTATGTATGTCCGTACACCACACAATATATGCACAGTTATATTCTAGCTTCAGAAAGAGCATGTAACGTATTATTCAGGCAGAAGTGGGTCAAAATGCGGAATAAAGCCGCTTTTATTGATAGTAGAAACACAATGCACGGTGAACAACGCAAAACGCTGCTCATCACACGGAACACAGCGGCGTTGCGTACGATGTAAAATAGCAGGCACAGACATTTTGCTAATAACGCTGTAGCCTCTTCTTCCTGACCCAGAGAATGGGTCACAGGCCTGCTGTAGGCCAGCCCCCTTAATTAAAACTCATAAATTTCATTCCTTAGATTTATTTGTCATTTAGCTAAAAGACTAACATTACAGAACCCTTCAAAACTTCACAGAACCCTTCAAAACATCACATACACAGCGGCAGGTCCCTACCGCCAAACTAATGAGCAATTTTGATTAGTGCCACTCTCGGATAGAAATGTGTTATGGTGACTAAGAATATATAATATACTAATATAATATAGTAATTTAGTGTCTATGATTACTGGTTTTTATTGTGCTTTATTTATATATTAATTTTTGTTGCACTGACTGCATACTACTGAAAGTCCATGTGTATTCCATATCTTGACTTTCTTTATCTGTAGGTGCAGAAACAAAATGGGAAAAAAATCAAAAAATAATATGCACTTCTTAAATATAATGTAATATGTAGTGGGGAAATAAATGGAGCTTTGGTTGGTATTGTCAGGTGAATTTATTACAATTAGTGGTTTGCAGAAAACCAGCGTTCCACAGAAACAGCTGCGAGATGTAAGATTGTCTAGCTAATTATGCAATTACATGTCGTAATGATTTCTGAGTGTTAGAAAACTCAATGAATGTATGAGGCTACTTTTAAGGCTAATGTGCAGACTACACTGTGTGTGTGTGTGTGTGTGTGTGTGTGTGTGTGTGTGTGTGTGTGTGTGTGTTATCGTTATTACACTAAGAATTTCTGTTGTCTACTTCCCTTAGATGTTCTGAACCAAACCGCTGTTCTGCCCTGTAGCTTTGCAAACCTCCATTACCTCTAAGAACCTGAAACAGACTGAGAACAATGTCTGTTCACTCGCCATTGATCTTGTCAAGGATGACCTTTCTCAAGGCCGAAAAGCCATGTAGTCTGTCTCTATATCGCTCTCTCTCTCTCTCTCTCCCTCTTTCTCTCTCTCCCTCTTTGTCTCTGTTTTTCTCTCTCTCCCCTCTCTCACCCCCACCCAAACTCTCCCCTTGTTTCTAGTCCCATGGTGTGACCACGGCAGTTTGCTCTGATGAATCAACCTAATGAATCAACCCAGTGAATCAACCCAAATGAATCAGTTCATTTAACCAATCCACTGAATCAACACAATTCAAGTCTCCAGCACCCTCTGCACAAGACTACACGAACACGAACAAGCCCAACTTGCATAGTATCACAGATAAATTAATGAATCTGAAATTACCCAATCAGCATCACAAGGTAACAGACATCTTTGTAAAAGACATCTTTGTAAAATTTGTAAAAGGGTCCTACCATCTGTTTTGGGGGGCAAATTCCATAAGGTGTTGCCTCAGAACTCATTAACACACACACACACACACACACACACACACACACACACACACACACACTGGCTATATTGTGTATTGTGAATCTTATCAGTCTTGCTTTAGTTTTAGTTTTAGTTTTAGTTTTAGTTTTAGTTTGGTTTGTGCTCACTCTGCCACATACTATCTTTGGTAATACAAAATAACCTTTTCATCTTCCCATTTTCCCACCAGTCTCCTGTCATACATTATCTCTACAGACAACTATAATCTATGAAGCAGAGGGCCGTCCAAATCTTACAAAGGGCGTGAGGTGTACAGAGAGGTCGCTCAGTGGACCCAGCGGAAAGAGAGATGAATATCATCCATCACTTTTATTACTGGGTTCACTGCGGCAGCCGCGGTGGTGAAACATTGTCTGTATTAATGACCTAGAAATGCATCTGAAGGCATGTCAACCCCTCACCGCCTTTCATAAGGCCCTCGTGGGTAACCCTGCGATAAGGGAACAGGGAGAAACAGACACGTATGGCGTCAGATAACAGGACGAGATGGTCGTGTCCGTGTTCGGGACTGAGGAGTGAGGAATCAAGTCCTGCTGCAGCCCTGAAGACCTGTGCTGTCGTATGTGTACAGCGGGGTAATGATTGTTTTTTTGAAAACACATCAGAAGAAGAAGGATTTCAAAAGTCTAGACGTAAAAGCTTAGGGGTTTTCTTTTGAGAACTCAATCCAAATTCAAAAGGCAAGAAACAATATGGGTCAATAAATAACAAAAAAAAAGAGAGAAACCTCTGAAATCCAAAATGTCAAATCAGCGAGAGTTATAAACAACACCTGGAAATGAAACACACACTTGCTTAGAAATGCTTGATCAGAGTGAATGGCAAAGTTTCACTGGGAATGATGGCCTCACTGGGAATGATGGCCTCACTGGGAATGATGGCCTCACTGGGAATGATGGCCTCACTGGGAATGATGGCATAAGGGAATTTGTGGTGAGAACTTTAAAGATTAAACAGATGTTTAATTTAATATACTTAGTTCAGGGGAAGCAGAAGAGGACGTTATCACATCAGTTTGGACCATTAATGGCACCTAAGAGTTATTTCTAATTCTAGTAAATTTAGTAAACATCATGTATTGCTTTACAGTAAGGTTATGGTGGGCTTGTAAGCAAACAGCGATCTGGACTGAATGTTATTGATCAGAACTTTATTTTGCTACCGAATAATCAACCAAATCTGTTTCAGAACTATTTTCAGAATGATTTATTTGGACAGTTGGTCCAAGGAAAATGATCTGAAAGCACCATCACTAGATCTCTCAAATTCCTTTGAAATGAATGTGGCTACTCAGCGAGACCAGATTGCACCACCAGTCCAAAATGCTCTTCAAGGAGAATGTATTTAAGCAAATTAACTCCTTTTGCTCTGTTCATGTTTTTTTAAATCAATATTTTGTTTCTTTAGAACGTTTTCCTGTAATGTCAGTACTGTGGAAAATGTATATCGACTACATTAATGATACAAATTGCCGTCTTAGGTCCTCCGTAGTCAAGAATAACTAAACTACGTGGAGGACCAGTTACTCTACTCCGAGTCTCTCCCAGATGACCGAACTCTTCACCTTAACTCTAAGGGAGAACCTGGACACCCTGCGGAGAAAACTCATTTCAGCCACTTGTATTTGCGAAAGCTCCTGACCATGGGATCACGGATCACCACCTTATCGTGGTGGAGGGGTTTGATTACTTACATGATCCATGATAATTCATAACAAACCTCTAGGAAACCACCATCCCAGAAATGGGTTTGATAACAATACCTGGAAAGGCAGGCACACACACACACACACACACACACACACACACACACACACACACACACACACACACACACACACACACACACACACACACACACACACACAGGGTGCTGTGAGGTGACAGTATGCATGGCAAACAGAATCTCACGCTGTGTGAAATTCTCAAGCTTGCACATTGCAAAACAGATGAGGCACCCAGCCATTCACTCCTTTACACACACACACACACACACACACACACACACACACACACACACACAGTTTGCACTGATCTCTTTCCTTATGTCTTACTAACTGCACTCTGCAGTTACTGCAAAAATAACTACATAGTTTACATAATAAATAATAAATCAAATACATACAAATGAAAAATGGAAGTCCAAAATGGAAAATGTCTGTGCTTTCACACACACACACACACACACACACACACACACACACATACCCACACACACACACACACATACCCACACACACACACACACACACACACATACCCACAAACACACACACATACACACACACACACACTCACACACACACATACATACACACACACACACATACCCACACACACACATATACACACACACTCACACACACACACACACACACATACACACACGTGTGTGTCTGTAGATGTATGTTGATCTGCTCTATTAGATCACAGAGGTTCCTGCTCCGGTTTCTCCAGGAAGTGGAGCTACTCTGGGCCAGCAGTACAATGTCCACTAATGTATAAATATTTGCTCACAAAAAATGCAAACTTACAGAAAACCTAGTCAAACATTGTTTACAGAACCTATATACAGTGGTGGGGTGGGGGTGGGGGTGGGGGTGGGGGTGGGGGTAGGTGGGGTTGATGGGGTTGTTGGGGTTGTTGGGGGCTGTTCTTATCACTTATAACACTGTTCTTTTAATAGAATAACATTCTCCCACTCTGTGGGTGTGCATTTAGTCAAATCAGATTTTCAAAAGCTCAGTGTACAGAAATTAACATGCAGACATTTTTTACATAAAGCATTTAAAATTTATTGAAATATACTGTACATTTGCAGAAAGGTGTCATTGAATATTATGTTAATCAAGCTTTATATACAATTTGGATGAGCATATAGTAAAAAAAAACACATAACCAGCTCTTATTCTGTTAAAAACACATACCAGGCTCTTATTCTGTTAAAGAAAATCACTGGTGGTCACAGTTTAAAAACTTTGCAGTAGTATATGAATGTACAAAGGTATCAAAGGTTTTCAGTTTTTTAAAACAATATTGATAACCTAAAAGTGACCTGTGCTATAACTTATTAATATTACGAGCTATAAAACTACCAGTGAGTGTAAGTTAAATAACTTTATCTGGGCCTTGCAAATGTATGCAAGAACCAAGTTAAAAAGTGCTTGACGTAATACTTCTAGAACCTCCTAGTATAACATATACTTCATGAAAAAACACATCACGCTCTCCTATAAATATACATTACACAATATACATTACACACAATAACATCACATTGATTTCATGCATGTCTTGAGTTGAAAACACAGCATTCTAGAAAGTGACATTCTAGATTTGACATTCACTGTATGTGAATAAAACATATATTTCAGCATTTTGAAAGCAGTGATTGGAATGTTAAAATCTTGCATCTCACTGTTAACTATTAAGAAGAGGTAGGTTGAACTTAAACAAGGTGGATAAAGTTGTTCATCACACTAACCAGATAAAAGGATCAGATTGCAGCTGTGCATTAATATACAAGTATTAATGTATGCATCATAAGTACATCTGTTAGCATGCATTCTGATATATAAATAATATATTTAACATACTTTTACATATGTAATATTAATAAAATTAACATAATAAGCACAGTACTGTAACAGACCTGAATTTCACACAATTTTTAAAGCTATTACTAAGCAGCACCCATAATGCACTGTAAGAATTTATTTTTTTCCACATGCATAATCATTATCAATCAGCATACACTCCCCTTTAAAAATGTGATCCCTGAAATATTTGCTAAGGCATTTAGTTTAATTGCAAATATTCCCATTCACAACAGTTCTAACAGGCACTACCCAGGCCTTTCTATCCCCCTTAGGGAGGTGTTATTGTATGGGTGTCTTCTTCCTGTGGACTTCACTGGAGTTTGCTGTAGGTTCAGAGTTCATATCTGCTGTCATTTCACTGTCATCCTCCTTGAAGAAGCTGCCATGCATCTTAAGTCTATGCAGCCTGTAGATAAGGGAGGGGGGGGGGGGGGGATGGGGGGGTAACCATTAGGTTCAACACCCTCTAATCAAAACTGGTTCAGATTTGAACTGAATCGTTTCACTGAGGCACACTTACCTCGCTTCTCTCCGGCTCTGTGGGCTCTCGTCGGATCTCACGAAGACGACAGAGTCACCACCCTGAGTGAGAACTCCAACATCCTCGTATTTGGGCCTGAAGGTCCGCCTGAAATTTAAAGATGAAAAAGCCTCAACACATGGCAGCACGGGGCGTTCCACGTCCTTCGAAGGAGCTGTTTGCGTGTGTTTGTGCTGAAATATGGCTCCATGACTGCAAGAGCTTGCTCCCCAAACATGGTTTAAGTCTGATATTGTAAAATATGACTTAAGTCCACATTTTAGCTTCCTTTGAAACATTAATGTTGATAAGATGAAGACGAGCACATAGAAGTAAAAGTTGAAACATTAAATGGGTTAAAACAAAAAGCAAGCCAACCGTGTCTAACTCAAACTCACCTGGCCTGCGTCTCTCCGGACTTAATTCTCATCCTGCGGATCGTGAACTGGTTGCTGCTGAACAGCCCAGAGAGGTAAGAATCCCTCTCCCACCGTATGGTAAGAATGAGGAGGTCCCCGATGTCAGTGTCACACGCCACTAGGAAGGAGACCGTCGTGTTGGTGGTCATACTACGCCTGCAGGAGAAAGGAAGTTGGGAAGTGCCACCCAGAACCTTTCTTACTGGGAACCAGGCACTGGGTTGACTCACGCAGGGCAGAAACTGGTGATTCAGTACTGTTATCCTAAACTGAATGACCAGATTGCAAATTTTTTATAGTATTTAACAAAGATGCAGAGGGGCTTTAAAGAATATTCGTTGCTTAAGAGAAAATTTGAGTAAGCAGTAATGTTATGGACAAAGTGTCTGGTGATAAAATGGTACTCACACAACCACAGGGATATTGTTGCTCTCATCACGGGTTCCAAAGAGAGAGATGATCACGGGCTGGTTCTCTAGACTCATGTCTTTCTGGCTGAAGAGATGCACTTTAACCTGGTAATGGAAAACTGCACGCAGAAGGACAGACACGGCATTACGACCTACGCTGGACGCACACGTCGGCCCGAGCAGGCAGGCGCGGTAACGAAAAGGAACTCGAAAACACGTCTATCCACTTCGTTCGCGCCCTTTAAATGAATGCGGTTGAGTCTCGCACGGACTCACCCTTGTAGGGCATGGCGTCGCGCGTTTTGAGGTACATGCGGACTCCGCGGGTGGAGCGGACTTTGCTGGTGTTGTAGCCCAGTCTGGTGCAGCGGTTTTTGCGACAGCTGAGACACAGGCCCCGGTTGAAGGCGTCTTTGGAGCTGCAGCGGTAGGCCAGGCTCTGACGGTCCTGGTTCACCAGCGAGTCGATGAACAGGTGCACCGAGCGCTCGTGAGAACACTTCACCACCTGGTCCACATCTGGAAGGAAGGAGAGGGAAGGGGTCAGCCAACCTTTGACCTTTCAACCCTTGGAATTCAAAAGAATCTTTCTACTTGCATCCTGCAAAGTTTAATGTCGACAGGAACGCCCTTTGACCTACACTGATCCCCCTAACTCAAAACAATCAGCAGCTTTACGACAGATAAAGCTTCAGTTGGCGTTGTTGGTTCAAGCCGATGCCACTGAACAATCTCTGCGTCCAGCAAACGTGACCGCAGGCCTGCGATGGCGTTGTGGTGATGGTGACCTGGAACACCTACTGTGCAGGCCGTGGGTCGTGATCATCCTCATGGCGTTCTGTAAGCTGCACCCGGGCTGGAAGGTGCCGCCGTTGGGGTAGATGTCCACGTGGCCCACGGGTCTCTGAATGCCAATACTCAGGTCCGGCGTGCCTCTGGTGTTCGTGTGTAGGACATCCACAAATTCAGCGTCGTCGTTGGATAGACGCCTCGGCCTGTCCGCGTGTTCGAAGGTCGGACCGGCCGGGTCGAGACCTTCGGATCAAACATGATTGTATTTATATATGTTGAAAAGGCATAAAAAATGGACACGAAAATGAATGTGGCAGGTTTGGCATTTTTCCACCACTGTGTGACACAATGATATATGGAGTGATTCAAGTTAAAGTGATGTTAGATATTCTTAAGTGCATCAAAATTCCTTAAACGAACTCAATCAAGAAGCCAATAAGAGTTTTAACCAGAAAGCTGTGTTTTAGTGGTGGAGTGAGAGATACGACTGATTTAACTGGTGGTTCTAACCCGTGATCCTGTTGACTTTGTTGCCAGAAAGGTTCCCGGCGATGCCGGCCACATGTGCTCCAAGACTGTAGCCCAAAACGTGCAGCTTCTCGAGGGGATAGCCCAGACTCTTCACCGCCGGAGACGCCAAACAAAACACAGGAGTAATGAGACCTTTTGTCAGTTACAAATACAAGCCCTGCTGACCATGTGGAAACGAATGACCTCTTAAACTTCCCACCTCCAACCAGTTGATGAATTTGGCCACATCCATCCCCACCAGCCTGGTGTTCTGGGCGGAGGTGGGGTAGTGATGGCTGGCCCGATCCAGCCAGTCCACTACAACAACGTTGGCGCCAGACTCACGCTCAAACAGAGCAGACACCAGCTTCGAGACCCAGCTCTCAAACAGTCCTGCAACCTACAGGAGTCAATAATGTAACCGTGTGTAACTGTTGAGCCAAAAAGGGTCACCTGTTACACATCAACCTAACATTACTGCCTAGCAGCTATTACATGTCATTTTGATAAAGTTTAAGTTTAGTATTAAACCACAAGTTTAGAATTATGATTTTTTCCTATTTCCTCTATATCCAAGTCTGTGGCTACAGGCCACAACCCAGGGAGCAAAAGCCCTTGAACTCACCGACCAGCCATGGATGATCAGAAAGGTCTGAGCCCCAGTCTTGAAGTTGCAGGTGGAGACGCTGTCTCTTCTCCCTGGGACGAGGTAGCACACGTCCTCGTCTGGGAACTCCTCTGTCCGCACTGAGAACTTGGACTCAATGTGACCATAATCCTCAATCCAACCACTGGAATTGCCTGATAATTGTTTAATAAGTCACATCTGATCTTGAATGATCTTGAACGACAACAATGCCATGACCGAACTGACCAACCACAGACCAGGGCACTCTTTAAAGCAGAGATCAATGTTTAATTAAAGTACTTATAGATATATGTACTTATATCTTTCTAGTCTTTAACTTATTGTTTATACAATCACACAGCTGCTAGCAAAACTGCATAAACTCGTGTAATCTTAATAACTGTCTTTTTACGCTTCAAAGCATTTCCATCTTTTAAACGCCTACATGGAGCAGTTTGATACAAATTTGACCCAGACATATAGCCACCTGAGGACATAAGATATATAACAAATAAAATTGTTATTATAAATTCTAGTTGTAGCTATGAGGAACTTACTTGCAAAGGGTGTTTCAGTCAATTTAATGTGAACATCGCCGGAAATCAGAGAAAGTCCAAACACCAGCAACAGGACACATTCTTTCCCCATAGTAGCAGTGTGCAAATGTTTTTATGTAATATAAGATCAAAAGGACCACCGCAAATCGACAGCAAACTGATAGCTACTAACAGTTTAGACTCCTGCCGCAACATCGGGGTTTTATACTAGACTAACTTCACTCTTTTTTTGAAGTGAGTTGTGGGCGTGGCTAAACAGCCGCACAAGAACGTCAACAAATCAAGCGATGCGACCCGCAGGTCTCGCGCCTAGAAAAGTGCGCGCTTATCTCAAATTCTTCCCACTGCATTTTTAGTTTATAGCCTTAAACTCACCATGACGAAAGCTGAACTAATCATAATTGCCAGGTTTTCTAAATAAGTTTGGATCATTAATTGCCTTTACGGTTTCCTCTAAAAACCTTTGAAATGTGTTTCAGCTACAACAGTCTATTTCACCTTTAGAGTGTTCTAGAAAACGTATATATTTGATCTTAAATTAACAATTTGTGGTTCCGTGTTTTCTGCACTTCGAATTAGTTTGTACGTGCGTCTGTTTGACGGCGTGTCAGGAGTTCTTGGCGCAGATCACGTCAGATCAACACGTTTTGTTCGTGTTTCGTCATCAGAATCACGCTGAGTGCGTCAGACTGCGTTTCGGCATGCCCATTACAATAATAAATGGCTAATGATATTCTAATTATCCAGACACTATGTGTACTGAACGTTATTCAGTTTGACATCATTTTGACACATTAAACCTCTCTGGTTTTTTTATACTTAATAACATCTTATACATAATTTATTAAATGTTTATAAATAAAGTAAATGTTTCTTTGATTGGTGCATTTATGTGATGTCCTATAAACTTTTTCAATGTCTTTGTGTTTGCATGATCTGTGTCTCCCTCTCCAAATCGCCACCGTGTCCCTATGCACACCCCCCCCCCCCCCCCCCCCCCCCATCAGTTCTGAGATATATTAAATGTCTGATTCCAGGTATGTAACTGCACTCTACGTAGGAAAGACGTGTAGACGTATTACAAGTTGTAATGACGTGCACAAAATGTCAGGAGAAACAGGACGTTTTGGACAGAGGTACTTCATCAGCTGTGCAAGCAAAGTGTTTCTGAATTAACAGGAGGAGACCCAGTGTAAAAGTAGATATGTAGAGGTGTGGACGAGACCTTGGCCTTTCTTTCGTCCTGAACCATTGGACCGATTCTTCCAGAAGAGGAAGCAGAAACAAAAGTTTCATATTTGTTCGCGTTTTAGCTCGTCCACCCACCAGGTCACGGAGTTACCGCGTTTAAACGACGACATTACAGCAGAATAAAGATAACAGACCGATGCAAAAAATAACTCATATCCTGGAATGTGAATAGATCATAGATGTCCAGAGGTCATAGAACACATAATAAGGAACTATCTTTAAAAACAGCATAAAGTGACTTCAGAATGTGAATTAATGCCAATTTCACCCACTAAGATTTACACACAAAGCTTTAACATGTGCAAGAATATTTCTGGAGCGCCAGCATAGTGAGTGGGCAAAATTAGAAAGAGATGAAGTGCTAATGATGCTCTACGTCATGACATCTGCAGTTCATATTTTAAACGCAATGTTTATTTCTGCTGTTTGGCATTGTAGTGATGGAACTCTGTTCATAATGTGCGAGACAACACTGGTACACGAAACAAGATACATCCCATTTATGTTATTTTAATTGATCTCAGATTCCCATTTACATAAATAACCATCTAAGTGAAGAATTCTGATACTGCTTTGGTTTCGTATTAACATATTTGACAGTGTTAAGATTCACACATGGGAAACTCTTACATAAGAAACTCTTGCCTTTATCTGTTCCATACATACATTGATAGTGTTCAGAGTGTGTTTTAATTATGGGTAAATAATGTGTAAATATGCCTTCTTTGTAAATGTTTTTTTAGAATTAAAAGGTTTGGTCAAAACAACAGTAGTTCATGAAAAAATACTTAAAACCAGCTCGTGGGATGAGCTCTTAATTGCGATCTCACGACACAGGTCGCTAATAAGTTGATTCCAGTTCTTTGGCTCCCTCTGGTGGCTGATCAGAGCTATTGCACAAATATTGCTCAGGAAAGGGGCGAGAATCACTTTAGTTCACGCTTTACACATTCGACACCTGACAGTAGATTAATGCTGATAATGTTTGAAAATGTGTAATTCTAAAGGCTATGTGTGATGTGGATTTTTAAGTGGTTATTTGGAAAGACCTCAACTTTCTTATGGGCTTCCCTGGCCCTCACCTTAGTGTTCATCATCATCATCATCATCATCATCATCATCATCATCATCATCATATCACTATCATCTCAAAACACTTTAACATCCGTATTTACCGCGTTTAATTTCTTTAAAACTGAAAATACATTAGAATTCGCTAAGTGTCTCCACTAGAGGGCGTCAGATCTTTACACTATTTTGATAACTCGGGTTCCAAGTTTAGGTATGAGCGGTTATAATTTACCGTTACACCACACGCAGAAGACTGATTGCTTTGACTAACCCCCCTTGTAAAGGTGGATATTTGTCGTCTTCATTAGCCTACTATAATGTACTGCTTAGAATTAAATTGAAATGGACACGATTTTTACAGGACTTTATTAGAAAGAATATTCAAAATATTTTTAAATAATATAAAAGTGAAATAATAATTTAAAAAGGATTCCTATTCTTTAGTCTACAATACAACCAAGTTGGGAATTAAGGCCTTGGTCCTGAATTCATGCTTAAATCAAGCATACGTTTCAAGAAAACAGTTAGTTGGGGCTCACACTGCACTTAATGACTTACACATGTACGTGCTGCTGGAGGTTAATGGCCCTGGCAGCTTCTCAGGCCAGACCTCAGAATCTCTGTCTTACTCCAAGACGACAGCTGTTGCCTCCGAACGCGTCTGGACACTTTAGTGGCCGCGAGCAGCGGGTCAGTGGAATCCCAGTTTGTCTTCTGGGAGAGTGATGTCGAAATGGTGATTTCACCACTAACCCATCCATCCTGAAATAGGGCTGATGAGGGGGGGGGGGGGGGGGGTTATGGAGATTTACGCATCAGGAAACTGACGCCACTTTCACTCGGACCACTACAGCTTTTAAGTCTCACAAAGGTAACATGAAAAACTGCGCCCGAATATTCAACCATACGGAGTTGCAACATGAAGGTTTATTTTTTTTCTTGCATAAAATAAACCCAACATGAGCCGAGAGTTATAGATCTCTTCAGGGATCTCGGAAACATTTCTGCTTCATATAAGTAATCTGAATATGCTCTCAGCTCCACTGGGCCCTGAGGTTCCTGTCCCAGTGGGGGGGGGGGGGGGTCCTGTGAAATGTAGACTTGCTAATGTAACCCTGACTCCCATCTCGCTGTTCAAATGTGTGTGTGTCAGGATGCACAGAAGAAGACCGCAGCACTGCTTTGGAACGCCTGCGGGGCAAGTGTGTGTTAAACTCCGTCACACACACGTTTGGCTAATTACATCACACACAGGCAGCTGCTGTTTTCCAACATTGTAAAAACATCAACTGAGAGTTTGAGCTGAGATCTGACTGAGCGTGTGGTGTGATACTGAAATGTTCCTCAGGGAGACGGATGTCCAATCACAGTACTTTCTTTGCAGAAGGAGGAAGGGTTTTGTGAAGGAAGGGAAAGGTTAGGGGTTAAGGGTTAGGGGTTAGAGTTCGGGATCAGGGTTAGGAGTTAGGATTAGGGGTTAGGGGTTTGGGGTTGGAGTTAGGGTTAGGATTAGGGTTACGGTTGGAGTTAGGGTTAGGGGTTAGGGGTTTGATGTTTGGGGTTGGGGTTAGGGTTAGGATTAGGGTTACGATTGGAGTTAGGGTTAGGGGTTTGGGGCTAGGGTTAGGGGTTAGGGGTTAGGGGTTTGGGGTTTGGGGTTGGGGTTAGGGTTAGGATTAGGGTTACGGTTGCAGTTAGGGTTAGGGGTTTGGGGCTAGGGTTAGGGGTTAGGGGTTAGGGGTTAGGAGTTAGGGGTTAGCGTTAGGGTTAGGGTTTGAGTTAGGCTGTAAAATCTAGTTAAATTAGTGTGTAAGATCTTGAGTTCACTTTCATACACAGTAAGATATTCTACCACACCTTTGGATGCATCGTGCCATTGATCTTATAGAGATTCTGCAATTTAAGTATGAAATGTGCAAGCCAGCTGTATTCAACATAATTTATTCATATATGTATTTGTATATACAGAGATGATCTGTTCAGATATGACTTCAAGTAAATATAAGACATACATGGCACAAGTCAGAATCAAAATCAAAGTGGGCTGGTGGCATTTTCACTCCTGTTCTCTGCTCTAATGCCTGTGGGCACTGTGGATCTGTTCTCTACTCTAATGCCTGTGGGCACTGTGGATCTGTTCTCTACTCTAATGCCTGTGGGCACTGTGGATCTGTTCTCTACTCTAATGCCTGTGGGCACTGTGGATCTGTTCTCTACTCTAATGCCTGTGGGCACTGTGGATCTGTTCTCTACTCTAATGCCTGTGGGCACTGTGGATCTGTTCTCTACTCTAATGCCTGTGGGCACTGTGGATCTGTTCTCTACTCTAATGCCTGTGGGCACTGTGGATCTGTTCTCTACTCTAATGCCTGTGGGCACTGTGGATCTGTTCTCTACTCTAATGCCTGTGGGCACTGTGGATCTGTTCTCTACTCTATGGTTATCTCTGTGCTCAATTCCCACGGCAACCGGGCGCTTTTGGGGAGTTTTGACCTTAAAAGGAAATGAGGAGAAGACTTGCACTTCCTGTGGGAGTGGTCTCCTTTCCTCAAACTTTATTACTCCATTCCATTACTCTGTCTCTCTCTCTCTGTCTCTCTCACTCGTTCTCTCTCTCCCCTCATTTTTACACCCCCTCCTTCTCTCCTCCACGCTCTGTGTCTTATTTCTGAAGCCATAAGTCTTTGTTTCACCCATTATGATCCCAATCATCCCTCTCTCTCTCTCTCTCTCTCTCTCTCTCTATCTCTCTCTCAGAGAAGAAACAAATATTAAATATTACACATGACATAAATGGGCATATATGGAGAATTGACACTGATATGCTAGTATAAGAGCCGTCTGTACAGTAAAGAGGTCATTCATCTTTATAGACATATTGTACGGTGATTAATCTACTCTGGCTTCAAATCTACACAGACAGTCTTCCAGTATGACTGATACATGACGCACGCTTTCTCTTTCTCTTCCGCTTTCATTTGTCTAACAAAACTAAACGTTGTTCCTTGTAATTGTAGCTTGTTCGCTTGACAACATTTTGTTAGAGTTTGTTCGCCTATTATACAACCCATTGCTTAAATTCACTTAAAGGGTGTGTTCCTAAAATGCATTAATGTTGCTATAGTGAGCTGGAGACACCATACACAGTGTTCCCTTGAGTTTTACTTCTCTTAAAGCAAGTATCCATTTAAATACACCCTGACCCTGAACACTGCACGAATGAAACACCACCATGAAGGGTTGCATGCGCTATGATATGAAGGGTGTGGTTTGCTACTGTGGGAAAGAGCTCAGTGCATGTCTCAGTGCTCCACACCAGTTTACCTGCCACACCTCTCATGCTTCAGGATCCCAGCACAGGGAGGCGCAGAGGGCTGTGGGGTCTCCAGACAGGG
Source organism: Brachyhypopomus gauderio (assembly GCF_052324685.1). Taxonomy (NCBI): domain Eukaryota; kingdom Metazoa; phylum Chordata; class Actinopteri; order Gymnotiformes; family Hypopomidae; genus Brachyhypopomus; species Brachyhypopomus gauderio. The sequence continues at coordinate 1,034,139 of NW_027506903.1, forward strand.
AGAGACAGAACAGCTAAATGGATCTCCAGTGAGCAGCTGAGTGGAGCCCCATCACAGACACACTCTACACCCAGCAGGGCTGGCCAAGGATTATAGCTGTTGTTTGTTTTCCCAGAGCCATCAACAACTCTTGCATTGCTATATGGGGATGTGTGTTTGGAGGGTGCAGTTGCTGTGTGGGGAACAGGGTGGAGGGTGGAGGGTTGGGGGTGGAGGTTTGGGGTGGAGGGGACCTACAGGGGAGAGCGTCTAGTTTCTGTTCATCCCGGATGATGTGGGATCAGCCCCTTCTAACTGAGATAAACCCTGGGTACCTTCAGGTGGGGTGAATGTGAGTCAGGAAGTCAGGAACGAGAGAGTATGTGTGTGTGTGTGTGTGTGTGTGTGTGTGTGTGGGTGTGTGTGTGTGTGTGTGTGTGTGTGTGTGTGTGTGTGGGTGTGTGTGTGTGTGTGTGGGTGAGAAGAATGCAGTGGTGGTTTGGAAGAGAGCTCAGGTCTCAGACTTTTTCTTGGCTTGCTTCTCCTCCTTTTCCATCGGTTCTTAATCCCCACTGGTGCAGCAGTGGTTGGAAAAAACGACCCCCCCCCAAACATCCCATCATCCCCTGCTCCCGCCCTCCATGAATGCATTCCTTCAGAAATCAAACGGCATGTGGACCCCTGACATCTTTAGAATATTTGTTTACTTACAAGTTAAAAGTGATTAACGGTGATTGTTATTGAAACTTATTACATGGAAAAACTCTTCAGTGTGGTGCAAGTTCATATTTATATACAACATATCAATATTGTATACATATTCCCAGTAATACATGACCTGAATGACAATTAATGAAAGAAACTACGCAAACACTGTAAGAACACACACACTTGTGTGCTCACTGTTATGCACAACCTACACAACCATCACATCAAGGGTTTTGCAGCCTTGTGTGTGTCTACACATTTTATTGTTCATGTATAATATTGAACACTTTAGTGTTTCCCACTGCATCTGTGTTTACAGTGAAAGAGCTGAACATTTAAATATGAATACAAGTTATGAGAAAGGCTGGAGAAAAGGTTTGAGTGTAGGGAGTGGCTGTGCATATATGTGTGTGTGTGTGTGTGTGTGTGTGTGTGTGTGTGTGTGTGTGTGTGTGTGTGTGTGTGTGTGTGTGCGTGTGTGTGAAGGGGTGTCACCAGGGAGTGAGGCTAACTTTCAATACCTCAGCTTCTAAGCTTCCACAGAATCCATGTGTTACAGTCTGAGGGGCCCCTGCTCTTTACCCCAACCACCCCCACCCCCCTCTGTCATTCTCCGTCTGGACCGCCTTCACGCGTGGACCTGCCCTCTCTCCGCTGCTCGGGACAGGCACCGTCCTCATCATCTTCCTCCCTTTCTACCTGTCTGCCTCCTTAAATCTTTGTGTCTTTTGTTTTTTTTTCTGTTTCGACACTTTAGCAAGTCGAGTCCACACACAGCCGACATGGAGGCTATCAAGAAGAAGATGCAGATGTTGAAGTTGGACAAGGAGACCGCCGTGGACCGAGCCGAGCAGGAGGAGTCCGACAGGAAGGCGGCCGAGGACAAGTGCAAACAGGTGGGCTACGGAGAGCGGAGGGATGGAGGGATGATAAAAGACAGATGGACAAGGATTTCATAATACAGATTTATTTTAGTATGATGAGTAAGGCGTTTTCAGAGAGGCATAACACATGTTATGGCATTTTTTTCTGTGCTAACTCTTAAAATGGCATTAGCTCAGAGTAATAAAGTATGACGATGCACAGATACTGTCATAGCTCTGGGCGAAGAGCTTCAAAATCACCGCCATGCATCTCACATACAAGGCGGGAGATCTCGAGGGGTCTGGATGTTCTGCAGAACATCACACGTCCATTCCGCTGTTGGTCTTCTGCTAGCCCAGAGCAGCCTGGCCTCACCACGTCCCACCAGAGAGCAGGGGAGGTGTGTGGGGTCACCCAGCCCTGAATAGCCCTGAGTCATGCCACCTGCCCTTCTGGGCCGGGTTCTTGAGCTGCGAGCCCCTCAGTAACCTCCATTCATCTATTTTTAATTCGGCTTTTGATCCGATGGAGATAGTAAATAAGCCACATTCATTTAGTAGTGGTCTGAACAGTCAGCAGTCAAGCGACCAGATGCAGACAAACCCCAGCTCAGTAAAATCTGGGTCGTGCACCACGGAATTCCAGGACTGCACAAAACAAATCTAAACAGAAACTGAACTAGAGTCCCATGAGTCACTCTGATCCCTCTGACACATACACACCATGTCACGTATTTGAGTTAATACCCATTAGCTCAGAAAGATGAGGGGTGCCCCTGTAGCTTGTCTCTTGATTAATTACTGCCAGTTGCCCAGGATGCTCCTATCAGAATTACCAGCAGCTGACGTATAGTGCTCGGAGAGATGGTCCAACCGTGAGTTCTGGAGAGACCGCACCATAAGGACTCTATAAATATATCCGTCTGTCCTCACCTGAACATCTTGTCTGCAACCACTGTGGAAAGGTGGATGTTGGGTAATGATATTTTAGTCCAAAACGTCTACTCAGGCTGCACGTCGCTGTGTCTGTTGTGTTTGGTTCACGTGAGGCTTTGTCTCTGATGGGTCTGTCCTGTGCTCCGCTCACGTGATGCTGTGCCTCGGCTCCGTCTCTCCCATGTTCGGCTCACGTGTTTCTGTGTCTCCGCCGTGTCTCTGCGTTCGGCTCACGCGCTGCTGCATCCGTCCTGTGTTTATCTCACGTGCTGCTGTCTCCGTCCTGAGTTTATCTCACGTGCTGCTGTCTCCGTCCTGAGTTTATCTCACGTGCTGCTGCATCTCTCCAGCGTTCCGGCTCACGTGCTGCCATGTGTCTCCTCTGTCTGGCTTAGCTAGAAGACGAGCTCCTGGACCTGCAGAAGAAGCTGAAGGGGACGGAGGACGAGCTGGACAAGTTCTCTGAGGGCCTCAAAGATGCCCAGGAGAAGCTGGAGCTCTCAGAGAAGAAGGCCACAGATGTGAGTGTTACAGGCGATGGGTGCTCAAGCCCACTGGACATGTCCATTTCTGCATCACTGTTTAGACGATCAGGCCAGTGTGAATGATGACAATAAAGACAGGTAACACGTGTGGTGCTAGAGAGGCTCAGTAGATCATCTTGAAAGCCCCAAATGAAGGAGTAAGAATGGAACTGCTTGTGTTTCTTTGTTTGTGCAAAAAATTTGAGTTGGACTTTGGCTCCTGGTACAGACACCACACCACTTCCTGGTCTCTGAGAGAACCGAGCAACACGCTGAGGCAGGGGCGGACTGGCATACATTGCTACCGGGGATTTCCCCGGTGGGCCGATGGGTTAGTGGGCCGGTGGGCCGCCGGGCCGCTGGCCGCCAGTGGTTTAACTCGGCCCGTGGAGGAGCCACTGCCGCGCACTGCGGTCCCGGCCTGTAGTCACGCTGCTGTTTAACGGTGTTATTACCTCCCCCGCTCCAGTCAGACTAACCTGCTCAGCGCGGCCGCGGACTGAGCCTGTAAACACATGAATGAGTTAGACCGGGCCGAGGACTGAGCCTGTAAACACATGAATGAGTTAGACCGGGCCGAGGACTGAGCCTGTAAACACATGAACGAGTTGCGGGCTGACAGTATAGCGGAGATCAGAAAAAAACCAACTTGTCCCAGAAAATACGGGCCGGACTACGAAAACATACAGCAGTTTAAATTGTAGATAACATGTTATTTTAAATGTACTGCTGTCGCCTCTGCAACGTCTAAGGCACCATGTACAAATTACCTTAACACGGTTAACACGGACGCAAGTGGCGGTCTTCAAGGCAGAGCACTGTGCACTGTTTTTTTAAAGCTATTGTAATTCTTAGATTAAAACTAACCACCACAAATAGGTAAGAGGAAGAAATACCCACTTTAGAGTTGTAGGTTGTTCTTTAGGATGCACTTTTGCACTTTTGCGTAAAACAACTTGTTTGGTGGTCTTATGGTGGACTATTTAAAAGCCACTATGTGGCGTTGTAATCATATTATTGCTGGAATTAATATTGTCCATATGACAATAAATATACACTACGTGCCATGTATAGATTCATATACAGATATACAGTATACACACACACATACAGATATACAGTATACACACATATATATATATATATATATATACAGTATACACACACACACACACACACACACACACACACACATATATATATATATATATATATATATATATATATATATATATATATATATATATATATATATACAGTATATATACACACACATATATATATATATATATATATATATATATATATACAGTATACACACACACACACACACACATATATATATATATATATATATATATATATATATATATATATATATATATATATATATATATATATATATATACAGTATATATACACACACACACACACACACACACACACACATATATATATATATATACAGTATACACACACACACACACATATATATATACAGTATACACACACACACACACACACACATATATATATATATATATATATATATATATATATATATATATATATATATATATATATATATATATATATATATAGTGGGCCAGTCTGTCAGGAACTCCCGGGCCACTTTTTCTCCCCAGTCCGCCCCTGCGCTGAGGTCTCTCTGCTAAATATGTCGCTCCACACTCTGCTTGGTTACCCAAGAAAAGCCCAAAAATGCCGTTCTGCTCCTTCGGAGTCAAAGTCACGCATGTGGAACATCTGACAAAGAGCAACCTGTAAAGACACAAACAAATCCGTTAGACGGTACCACAGCATTGCCACATTGCCAAACTCAGCTCCCTGTATCCTCCAGCTGGGGAAGACTTGCACTGTTCCTGCTTGAAAGTAACAACAATTCTTCCAGTTTTATTATGTCCTCATTTTGGGGTAAGTGCAGACACTCTCTAACCTACACAGAATCATATTCTACTGAAGTGCCAAAGCTTTGTAGAGAGATTAAGAGGCTGAACGCAGACAGAAGATCCTGCCAAGACACAGCTCAAGGAGATCGGTAGAGAGAAAATACAGTGAGCGGTCTGTCGTTCATTTGTCAATGATTTCACAACAATCTGGTTTTCTGAGTTAGAATTAAACATGTGATGGATATTGTGGAGTTTTTTTCATGCTGGAGTTTTGCATTGTGCAGTAAACCCGACGGCAGGGAGGCAGAAGCAGGCTGAAGATGTGTGTACTGGTCTCTGTTTGGTCATCAAAGGGTCCTAATTCATTCCATGTGTGAGATATACGAGACGAGTGAACACACCCCAAATCCAAATCTTCCTTTTTATCTTAATGATTTACTTCCCAGACACACCTCTGTTTCTGGGCATCTTGCCCAGGAATCAGAAGGTCTGTCCTTCTGGAAAAGAGCATTTAGCATTATGTTACTGATATTAAATACACAGACTTTTTTGTTCATTGAAGCATATTTAATCTCCCCCTCCCACACACACACACACACACACACAAGTTCCCCTTTCCTGCCACAGACTCCCCGCCACCCCCTGGACACTCCAAAAACACACACACACACACACACACACACACACACACACACACACACACACACACACACACACACACACAGGCAGACCCCAGTCAGTTATTCTGCAGACCAGGAATGGGTGGAATGTGTCTAAAGAAAACACTGCAGTCGTCCATCCAGAGTCTCATGAACCCAGCACACCGAAGCTGGAGGGGGAGGATACACACACTCACACACACACACACTCACTCTCACTCACACACACTCACACACATACACTCACAGTAACACACTCACACACACACACACTTGTGCACATTACTGTGGTCTGCAAAGTCACACAAACACACACTCCCACACCCCCCCCCCCCACACACACACACACTCACACACTCGCGTACATTCCTGTGGTCTGCAAAGTCACACACACACACACACACCCACACCCACAACACATATATACACACACACACACACACACACACCAACACAGGTCTAACAAGCTAGCAAATCCAATTTAATGCAGATTGAGTTCGCACTGCTCTCAAATACGAATATTCCACACTGAGTAATTGAATAGACCAGCCGTGTGTCCCATATGTATTAAACCAGTCATGTGTAAATTACATGAACAATGTGTAGAGTGAGATGGCAAAATGTGTGTTGAGGACATTCTTAACTCATGTAGGCTGCAGCAAATTATATATCTACACATGTATAATATTCCTGCTAAAACCATTCAAAAGCAAAGGTGTGCCAATATGGGGGTGGGACCTGGAGCCCTTTACAAATCACCCCTACACACTTCACACAAACATATACAGGTAGGGACGTTTCACAGGGAATCAAGAGAGGTTGTCATGAGAGAAGTGTGTGCGTCACTCTGGTATGGCACAGTCATGTCAGCCGCTGAGACCAATTAACATTCCCAGCGTGTGTAACTGGAGGATACCGATGTTTAAAATGCAGAAGTGATCGTTGTTACACGGAGGCTAAGAGGCAGGTTAAACCCCGCACTCTGCCTCTCACCGAGATCATTTATCAAGGCGGAGGCTCAAATTACACCTTTGTCCCACAGAGCGCCTGGTGTTCTTTAAAACTGTTGCACAGTCATTAAATGAATCAAACGTCCAAAAGTCACGGGGCAACAGTCAGATATGCTCACGCAGGAACACCAACCCCCTCTCCCCGTGATGTCATCCGAACCAACTTCCCGGGACTGGAAGATTTAGTCCAAAGTTGTCTTTTCCTTTTTTTTTGCGCGCTCCTTTCCGTCCCTCCTTCGTCAGAAAGCTCTGAATGGCGAATGGAAACGAACCTTGGAGCAGAACACATTCCCAAAACCTGCAACTGGGTTTTGTAGGTTCTCGTTCATCCTTCTCCCCCTCTTACGTTCACCGAGACCTTTGGGACGTTGGGACTTTGCGAGAAAAGCGTACTTAAGTTTTATTGAAGGTAGTTGCTGTATTTGAAGTGGTGTTGCGATGTCCGTGAACTCGTTAGACGCGGTGAAGAGGAAGATCCAGGCCTTGCAGCAGCAGGCGGACGATGCAGAAGACCGAACGCAGCTGCTGCAGCGGGAACTGGACGTTGAACGAGATCTGCGAGAGAAAGTGAGGCTTTCGCTTTTACCCCCGCACTCTTTCCGTTACGACCTATCACCACGGTCTCCCGTCTGTGGACGTTTTTCACTCTTTCTCCGTTTCATTTAGTTTAATAGTCTAAAATAGTCCACGGTACAAGTCCACGTATGTGACGATAGTTTATTTGCTTTCATTTTGTGCGACGTCTTTGGGACAGTGGAGTGTCAGTGATTTGGGGCCCTGACCCTTGTCACGGTTTTTTTTTTGACGTGGTAATCTGGGTTTATATAATCCATAATTCTGTAATTACTTTTAATATATACATTTTTAAATACGTAGCTTCAATATATATTCCAGAATTTACTCTGGTATTATACTTAATACTGTACTGAATCCAATGAGCATGGTAATCAAATTCCTGGTTCTGTAAGTAAATATCACCAACCAAAGAGCCATCTGGGAATGTGTTCTGCAACAAAAATAATTCACAGGGATTACCTTTTTTTTAACTAAAATTATGTAAACTTTATGTGTGTTCTATTTAATAATGAAAATAAAATTATCTTGACGTTAACCTGAAAGTAAACCTGAAACAGATCTAATTTGAAATATGGTATTGGGGTTTGCTGTGGTACATGACTCAGAGTTCACAGAAACCCTGCTCAGAAGAAACCCTGATTGCTGGCACTATACCTTAGGAGACAGAGTGGAAAAAGAATAGAAAGGAAGAAGAAAAAAATTCATTTCCTGTCAGCGAGAGACTGTGGACAATCTCAGCTATGCTGAATTCTCTCTCTCTCTCTCTCTCTCTCTCTCTCTCTCTCTCTCTCTCTCTCTCTCTCTCTTTAATTCTTCTGCATGCTCTCCAAGTGGAATTTCTGCCTAATTAGACCCCCCTTTTTTTTTTTTACAGAGGATAGATACTACCAGAAAATACATAAGGAGTTGATAGATGAAGAAAAGTTATTTTGAATTCATAACTACTGCTCTTTGCTGTCCAATAATATGTAGCCTTTCGGTTTCTTGTGCATGAAGGGTTCAGGGAGGTAGAAGTCACTTCAGTGAAGCGCTACTATCACCTGATGGAGACTATGAGAGCAGGCCTAGTTTTCAGGAGAGGAAACAACACTCAGACCACTAATGTAGCCTCCATGGCAACCCCCTCTTCCTGGAAACGGTGTCCACAGGAAGTATGGGATATGACTACTGCTGCGCCCTTTACCTTTCTGACTTCCTGCCGACCGCAGCACGGTTTCACTCTGCCTCCACGGTTTCACACCCACCCCCCACCCACAAAGAGCCCTAATGGCGTCATCGACAGGGCAGAGTGAGGACAGGGCAGCCTAGTGTACGTTGAGCTAGCCAGTTAGCCAGCGCATGCTAACTGCGCCAACCGAGGCAAAGAGAAAAACTTGCTGTGAAGATTTTAATGACTCCGCCATTTGCAGGCCACGGGGAGTGTCGAGCGGCCGTAACGGTTTTGATTTTCATTTCCCCCATCATTGCCGCGTTACGTTTCTGTGGTCTCTGGAGGAGAGCCAACTCTAAGTGTGTTTTTGTTGGGACTTTTACGCCTCACGAGTACAGTTCCTCAGTCGTTGGCCTTTCTCCATTGTCATGCACAGAGACTCGCGGCTATGAAAGTGTCTCGCATCACCTCTTTTGGGGTTTTCCTTTATGTTCAGTCATGCATTGACTCTACTTGTCTAATGGTTACTGCAGGGGAAAGAGTTGTGGAGGCCAAAAATGTGCACAGATGAAATTAGGGCCATTTCATTGAGCAGTGAGTCCATGCCTAGGGCTATATTATATATTAAAGACACTAGCACTTCCCTGAACTCCAGTTGAACTCTCATAAGCTAACCTCGCCTGATTCTATTGGCCCCCCCACCCCTCCTCCACACGCCCAATCCTGTGACCATTTACTGCCCAGACAGAGCCAATCAGAGTGGGTCAGGTGTGTTCGTGGCTGCTTCAACCCGTTATCAGCCCTCCACTGTCAAAACAGCACTGACGTGAGAACACGGACAGAACAAAGTGGCATCGGGCCACACAACCTTGAGGAAGAGCAAACACAATCGGTTATTGTTGAGAGTCGGTGCAGACACAGGCCTGTATGTACGTTACAGAATCTGCTATTTACATTCAACAGACTTTGAAAAGGAACAGAAAGAACGGCGATATTCGCAAAAGGTTTTTTTTCAGCCGCTGAGAAATTCTAATCAACAGGTATAAAGTCGACAATGTAAAGTTGAAAATCTTCCTTCATAAGTTCATTTAGTCCAAGGTTGTCTAATCTAAAGTCTAAGGTTGTTGACTGGAACATGTGCCTGGAAAATCTTTAAAGGGTTCAAAAACGTTCTCGCAAGTGTGTCCTCTTCTGGTAAATGGCACTTGGCTAAAACCAGCAAATTCTTTGGGAACTCGGTCATCTCCTGGTTTAAAAGTGCTCAGCTACGTAGAGTCCGGTGGCCTTGTGTGGGGAGAACGCTGCACGCTCTGTCCCGGGGGCCCTGACTGGCTCGAGCGTCTCACGGCGGTGAAAGAGGAAGAGGTGCTGGACCTCTTCCTCCTGTCATGCTCGCTGGGATACTTCACTGCTGACAGCATGCGACTCAACTGAGGTTGGAGGCTGCGTCCCCCCCGCACGGGGGGGTGACACTTGTGCACAGTAATGAGAAGACACTGTCCCATTACAAACCATTACAGTGCATCTGCTGAGCCCCGTACAGCTTAAATGAACGATCTGTATTTCGTATTGTGCAAGGCTTGTTAGTATGATGTTTAACATTTGCTCTGTGTGTGTGTGTGTGTGTGTGTGTGTGTGTGTGTGTCTGTGTGTGTGTGTGTGCAGGCGGAGGGTGAGGTAGCTGCTCTGAACCGCAGGATTCAGCTGATTGAGGAGGAACTGGACAGGGCGCAGGAACGGCTGGCCACTGCACTCCAGAAACTAGAGGAGGCAGAGAAAGCAGCTGATGAAAGCGAGAGGTTAACACACACACACACACACACACACACACACACACACACACACACACACACACACACACACATGCTTCACACTTATATACACACTAACATTTACACTCACCACTAATGCACATATGCACACACACTCTCTCTCTCTCTCTCTCTCTCAGTCACTGAAGGAGTCTTGGCATTATTACCAGTGTATTTTCCACAAACATTGCTTATAGCCCTGGCTCTGTAACCTTTGTAACCTAAACTGGATAAATATCTGAACATCTCTTCCACATGGTGAACTAGATTGGGTCCTGTTGCCTGGGTGTGAGAGTTTGAACGCTGTGTTTGTGTGCACGCAGGGGCATGAAGGTGATTGAGAACCGTGCCATGAAGGACGAGGAGAAGATGGAAATTCAGGAGCTACAGCTTAAGGAGGCCAAGCACATCGCGGAAGAGGCCGATCGGAAATACGAGGAGGTGGCTCGGAAGCTGGTCATCCTGGAGGGGGATCTGGAGAGAGCCGAGGAAAGAGCGGAGAT